>NC_143014.1:177974571-178019571 GCF_055824585.1 Amblyomma mixtum
GTGAGCACTTGTGCCGTTTGGCGCCTGGCTTCCTCGACTGAAACCGCAGAACCGCGTAGTCACAAAACCTTGGTAATGAAAGGCTGGTGGATCTACACGAATTCTACATTTCCCGCAATAATTCGCGAAAGCAGTTGCATCTTATTTTTCTTAGTGTGCGATGTCCCAGCCAGTACTCACAAATATAATGGCGCAAAAGAATGAATTGTTGAATAATCGTCGCAAAAAACGGACCCTTTGTGAAATTCTTGTGGGTCAGCGACTGAACACGCGAGTTTTGGGCGATGATTTACCATTTATACGGGAGAAGATCGTCTAGACAGCTTACTGTGCCGCAAAAAAAAAAAAAAAAATCATGGGACCCCTAAGCTCCGCCTTAAGGGTATGACGCGATAGCATAATGGGTCATTCCCTACGTTACATTCATAGATCCCTGGGAGTCCTCATATCACTCCTGGCGCAGTGGTGCAGCGGTTATGCGATGCGCCACTGCCCTGCGATGTCAGGTGGCGCCAGCGGTGGGCCTTGTGCGGCTCAGGTTGCTCTCCCTGAGTGACCAATAATTAATTTAACTGCCACCTGCCACCGTCGCCACTTTGCTCTCTATCCGATGGGCAGGTTGTGATGACGTCGCCAGGTCGCGTGACCTAGGTGGCCCACCTGCCTCCCAGGTTTCTCTCTGGGGACCACCTGCCAGAATGATGCCAGTGATTTTCGCTCAGAACGCCGACACCGGATCTTCTGAGGAACGGGGCGAATTTCGTGACAGCGAAAGGCCCCAATTGTCAAGCATAATGCATTAGCAGACGAAGAGGTTTTCACGCCACAAGAGCTAAAAGGAAACGAGTGAACGCTGTGGTTGGTGCCTAAGTGCATTGTGTGTATTTAAAAACGTGCCGACCGGACCGGAATATCGCGACATGAATTCATTCACTTGCTCGATTATGCACGATTTGTTGGGCTAGTATAATATGTATCTCTTCATTCTTGTGCTTGCAGAAGCATCCGCCATTCGTATTCGGGGAGTAAATTTTGCGGACTTCTGCGAGTGAATAGCGCAAAGTGTCATTAGACATTTGTGAAAGCGATGAAGTCATAGGTTAGACATTTTTGTTTTTATTTCCAACCAAAGAAATTCTGAGGCAGGTACAGCAAAGTTCATTTTAGAAACGCGGTTTTATCTAAAAAGAAATTCGTCTGGCCAAGAGAACTTTGATGAATTAATCAGCTTATCCCTAACCGGCGACAGGGATTTTTATCGCCTTGACGTGCGGAATACAAGAACGGTGGTTTTAAAATACAAAAGCTTCGCAAGCTCAAAGAAAGGCAACTCTATTTAGCTGAAGTGACCACATTCTATTCGATTAGAAAGGAGACACATGGCTCGAGAGAGCAAGTGGGTGGGCAGAGATTCGTCTCTGAGATAGGAGGTTTTTGCCGCCGACGCAAATAATCTCGGCGAGTCCATGAAAAAGAACTTCGACAAAGGTATGCTCCATCAGATCTAATTTTGCAAACTGTGAGTGTTTAAGGCAGCATGAGCTAATGAGGTCCTCGCGCTCAGCCCCGTTAGTGCTCAAGAAAGGTGCCATTCTAAAAAAAAAATAAACAAAAATTAACAAGTGTAGTTATCAAAAAATGGGCTTTCAATTCTCTAATGTTCAAGTAGCTTTGCAGGCTTTGTCTCGAAAGTTCGCTATCCGCTTTCAATTGAGCACGGCCGAGAGCGGCGGGCTTTCTGTTCGACGACCGCCGAGCACTCCTGTTGTTACGCCGCCACCGAGTCGTTCAGTGCTTTGCGGGCGCAAGTCAGCCCAAATAAAGAGTTTCGTTTGGAAGCGTTGCTCGCCGGACTGCAGTCACCCCTAAGTGACGATATGCATTCGTGGAATGAAGCTGACCAAGCAAAATAGCCGTTGGCAGCGAGGAAACAAGTTGAACGAGCCCGCACCCTCTTCTCTGGTCATGCTGCGGCCCGCCGCACATTGCTTGGGCGATATTTTGGCGTGGGCCGTAGCCCTGCGGTCGAACGGTGGGTAACCCTTCCGCACCCCTCGCGCGCGGTCTCCCTTCCTACACGAGTTCCCTTCGTTCTATAGCTCGCCTCCTCTCCCGCCTCCACCCAAACCCCTTTTCAGCCCTGCCCTGCCTTCAGCACTTCCTCCAGCTCATTACAGCGAAGGCCTGGCTGGGAGCACTCTGGTCAGCGTCGCTGTACGCAAAATAGCTTGGGCGTGTGCATTCACTGACTGACCGTTACTTGCACTATCCCCTCAACCCCACCGGGGGCCTTTTGTACGATCGGGAGGGCCAGCCCTGTAATTATAAGCGCCGACGCGACCCCCGCTGTCCGGCAGCGGCTGACCGACGGCCGGACCAAGAAGGAAGGGGCCGCCCGAAAGGGGTATCGATATCCGGCGGCTCGTCCCCGTCCCTCCTTTCAGACATCTCGGCTTACGTTAATTGATCATATTTCCGAGCGATATTGTTCTCGGCCGTTGCCTTTGCTTTCCGCTGGCTCAACCGCATCTCCTTCCCTGTCTTCGGCTGACCCCCGACCTGGAAAGCCTCTTTGTCATATTTCGCTCGGCCTTCCCGGCCTCGCCCCTGCACTCGCGGCTTCCTTTTTTTTTTACCGCTTATTATTCCGCGTGCGCGGTGTCTGGCTAGCCCTCGGGAAGCAATAGCTCTGGACCCGTACGCTGCTTGCCTGCTCAGCAGAGGCTTTTTGCTTCTTCGCCGTCATTTCTGCTTGTGCTTTGCTTTCTTCCGCTCGGGTTGTGTGTCGCAATGGTTCCGTTTGTGTCGTTTTCGCTTTCTTTCCTCTGGTTTCTCGCCGGGTGCCAAGGTCGGCGGCCGCAGCGCTGTGGGGAAAAAAGCTTGCGCTGACCGCAAGAATGGGACGAATAGGCTGAAGCTACCGCCCGCAAAGCATGAAAGATGGGACCCGGAATTAGCCATCTTTCAGAAGGCTTGACCACTGGTCATCTGTAGTGAACTGGGTCGTATACAGCAAGAGCAGAGAGCGTATACAAGCAACTGACGCCCACACTCGCCTCGCCAAGAAAAATGTTCCCTTTCACTTTCGCCTAGCACCGCTGGGCCGTCGCAGCGACGACAGCGGTAGCAGCGGCAGCGACGTAGCTACGTATTACAAGGTTGAAGATGAAGAATCTGCACGGTTAAACGAAACTCGCGCGGAGGAAAAAGGGGGCCAGAGTTCCTTAACCCCATCTGAGTCGTCCGGCCGCTTTTGGGGCAGCGTAGCACGGTAGTGGCATCTCGTCATTCCCACTGGTTGTACTATAGCGATTCTGCCTGAAAAAAAAAAAAAATGCGCTCTAAATATGCGTGTAGGTATCCCGTTAGCAACTTCTTTTTTTGTTTGCCTCGCACACAAACCATGCGCATTGCGCATCTTCATTTTACATTTGCAGTTTTCTACAGGTAGACAGTGTCTTTGGTAGGACTGGGAGAAGCAGCTTTTCGTGACTGCCGTTAAGAAAACAAAATGGCTTTGCGTGTTTCCAAATCGTGTAGTTAAATAAATTACGATGTTTAACAACAAAAAATTTCAGCAACGCTTATCAAGTACTGGTTGTCTGAACACCGTAAAGTTTTCGGCACCCTTGTAGGACTATACATACAACGTCTCACACAACCACAACGCATATAATTAACACAGTGCCGGCTTACAGTGTCAGCGAGACCTAGGCTCGAGCGAAGGAATAATATACCTCAGCTAATGCCCGGCCGCTAAAGCAACTTGGTGCTACGGGATCTTTCGATTAGTTTCAGGTAGAAGAAATAAAGAGAAGGAGACATTTCTTTCTCACCTACGCAGTGCTTAACGTGTCTAGAAACTCAACTCTCGAGCATTTCATTCATTTTATATACAACGCCTTAACATTTCGGCTCCTCGCAGTCAGCTCGCGGTTATTTCGGTGCGCAAAGCTCCCCTTAAGGAATAGTCACTTGAATGACCGAATTTTCGTTTCGGCCCACCATGGCTGAATTTTCCTTGTCAAGCATGACGCAAAGAATTCTGACGCATCAATGGATCGACTACATGGACGACACCGCTCGAGACTCGCTTATTGTGCTATGCATCTATTTACTCACATATAATTTCCTAACAGTTCAGTCCAGCCACAAGGTAGCTCACTTTATTGCACCCTGAGAGCTGTTATTTCTTCAAATCAATATGCGAGGCGTAGTTCTTCGTAAGGTCGCCGTCGCCTATTGTGAGGAAAAGCGCGTAATGAGATGTCGCTAGCATTTGAAACTTGCACTATATTCTATGCCAGCAACGCTGCTTTCGGCGAAATAATCATGTTTAACTACCTTCAAACTTAAATCTGTTCGTCTTGACTGGCATCTGACTGAGACCTGTAGTCTCTTTAAGCTGCTGTTCCAGTTCGCGGCTATAGCAGGTACGGTATGGCTGGCAAGAAAAGCGCAATTGCTGGTGCACCACTTCAAGTTTGCGTAAGGATTTTTGACGCTGTGTAAATAAATACAGAATCAGTATTTGCCGCGCAGTCTCTTAGGTAATCAATGTAGGATTAAGTGATGCGTGTTCCATGCTGCTTCTCCGTTGCTCGCTTTAATAGTAACCCAAATCTGCCATATTGCCCAGCAGCAAGCATTATTTAGAGGCCATTCTATGCCATATCGCACGATTGTGTTATGGTGCTATGTTATTTTTGGTAACATTAAGGTGCCCACTTCCCAAACGAAGAAGCGAGCCGATGTAAAGAATAAAAATAACGGAGTGTTTGTGGACCTATTGCAGAAAAACTAAAAGCGTGCGTTGTATTTTTTTTTGTGTGAGTTTATGAGCCAACCCCCAGTGAAGGCCTTTTCCGCTAGGAGAAGTGCCTTCTTTTTTTAGTAAGACTGGTCATCGAGTGTTCAAAAGATCTTCTAGTTTATACGATGACGCATCACCAGTCTGCTCTTTTTATTCCTTTATTTTATAACAAGCCATGCGGAGCGCTGGCAGAACGGCAGCACGGTGGCTTTTAAACATTTTTGTGAATGTGCTTTCATAAAAAGGTTAAAGAAGCATTTGTCGAATAGCCATTGGCTTCGTTAATCAATTTTTCGATACCTTGCTCATGAGCAAAATATCATTATTATAAATAATAATAATATTATTATTATTAATAATATAATAGTATTAGTTCCCGCAAAGAACAAAAGTTGACTTCAGCGCCGCATAATAGGCCACGACCTTCTTCCATTTTAAAGGCAGAATTCTTTCCATTGGTACCCCACTGCCTTTCGCTCCAAACATTGGGTCGAACTCGTTACGACGGTGTTCAAAACGCGTTCTTTCAGGACTTCAAATGAGCCGCCGCGGTGGCTCAGTGGCTATGGCACTCTGCTGTTGTTCCGAAAGACGCGGGTTCAGCCAGCCGCGGCGGTCTAATTTCGATGGAGGCGAATTTCTAGAGGCTCATGCGCTGTGCGATGTCAGTGCACGTTAAAGAACCCCGGGTGGTCTAAATTTCCGGAGCCCGTCACTGCGGCGTCCTTCATAGCCGGGGTCGCTTTCAGACGTTAAACCTCCATAAACCAAACCAGAAGTTCAAACGAGCCTGAAATCGGTGGCAGTGGTATTGCTATATGGTGTGGTATATCATACCATGGTATATTTTTTCTCTCACTTGCAATTATGCGCCCTTCACATTCAACAGCAGCCAGCGGCGACTTCTGTAAGCCAAACTCTTGCTGATAAATGTTGGAATTGGGTTATTTTTAAGTGAAACCGCGCACGACGTGGCTTCTCCCACTGTACATTTTTTTTTACAGCAACAGCTGTTAAGCGCCCGTTCCTGGGTTTCACACGTCGTCGTCGTCGCCGTCGCCGTCGTCGTCGTCGTTGTGTCGTCGCAGTTGTCGTCGCTGTCGTTGTCGTTGTTGTTGTTGTTGTAGTAGTAGTAACTGGTGGGTGTGGTGCCATGGCAACCGCTCGGAGAAGGCTTACCGTGGAAGGAGAAGGGCATGGCGAGAAAAGGCATAACCAGAGGGTGGTTACTACTGGGACCGCCCGGAAGGTGGTTACTGTGGAAGAAAGAGGGTGTGCAGAGAGTGGAGGAATCCCCAATCAGAGAGTGGTTACCGTGGAAGGTGGAGGGTATGGCGAGAGCGTAAGCTCTACCAGTGGGTGGTTGCCACGGGAGCCACCCTGAGGGTAGTTACCCTGGAAGGAGGAGGATGTGGCGAGAGCGGAGGAATCGCCAACCAGAGGATAGTTTCTTTGAAAGGAAGAGTGCATGCGGAGAGCGTAGGAAAGCTGAACCGGAGGGTGGTTACCATGGAAGGAGGAAAGTTTGGCGAGAGTGTAAGAATGCGTTACAGGAGGGTGGCTAGCGTGGAAGGGGGATGGAGAGTACGGCGAGGACGGACGAATGTAGCACGGCCTATCTGCGGCAGCTACTACTAAAGGCGCGTTCACACTAGACCGACGGGACCCCGATGCCGACGCGACGGTGACGCCGACGATCGGCGGTAACGTCGGCCAACCTGGTCGTTCCCCGACTAGCCAGTCACACTGCACCGACGACGACGACGACGCCCCCAACGATCAAACGTCGTCCTAGTGTGACAACGTCGCCGACCAAAGATGCCGACGAGACCCGTCGGCCGACGCGTCTTCAAGTAGAGATGTGAAGGCCTGAAAAAAACACTGCAATTTTGGAAAAAAAAACGGTTTTTTTCGTTTTTTTCAGACGAGGAAAAATGGAAAGAAACATCGAAAATTTCACAACGCAATTTCAAGGTTTTAAGATTGCTTGCTTTTAGTTTAGGTTTTTGTTTTTGCTTTGAAAACCATTACAGCATGCATCGTTGAACGACTGGAGAGCAGTCGTCATCGCCGGTGCCTGGTAGTGCTTTTAAAACGTTCGTGCTGCGAGTACGCGGGTTGAAGGCCAGGTCACATATAAGATCCAGGCTTGACTCAAAAACACACTAATACTTGAACTCACGGCTGAAGTAGAACAAAATGGCTGAAAATTCTACAGCGCTACACACATGGCATAAATAACATAGGCTGCTGTGCACGTAAGCGGTTCTAGCCAAATACAAGCCTAGCCTCTTGATTTCCAACGTAGCAGAGCACAGGACATCCGCAGGAATTTGGTCCGGGACAGGCGTCTTCAGCGTAGCACGTGGCCCCATCTACCTGGTGGCAAGGCCTTTGCACTAACCAGCCGCTAACTCGTCTGGCTTGCCGACTGCTGCAAATACCACCATCATCCGCCAGCTGCGAACGAAACTGGTCATGTTTCGGAAACGTCCATACAAGGATTCGCAACAGGCTTTCAGGGGAACGAGTTCGAAAGCTTGTGTACGTGCAGTCGAACCTAGCTGTCGACACAACGTGAATCCATGCTGCTGCGCGTAGTGCCGCATCCAGCGACAGTGACTCTGAGTCCGATATAGAGTGACTTATAGATCAATTTTCAAGTTCCCTTTCTTGGTGCAATAGAACAAAAAGTTCGTTCGACAAATATATTTATATTTCCATATTCGCCTCAAGTGCAAATCATTATTTATCTACTCGGTGCATTAGAACAACAAGTTCGTTTCACAATATGACATCTATAACTGCATATTCGACTGAACTTCGAAGTATTATTGATCGTTGTGCTGTTGCAAATAAATCTGTTTTTGTCACGTTTCGCAAAATTTCCAATTTTTCATGAAAAAAACCCTGAAAAGTACGGTTTTTTTCATGCCATTCAAATTTTCTTGAAATTTTACATCTCTAGTCTTGGGCAGATCGGTGGCCGAGCGAAAACATTCGCCGACCAAAAGCGAGTGCCGAGCTCGGAGCGCGAAGTGCAATCATTATTTAGACAAATAATGCACGCGCAGCAACATTCATCAAGCCATATGGCCACTTGGCCGACGCGCCGCACCGATCGTCGCTTGCGAACTGCCGCCCCACTGCAAGCAGGGACACACGGAGCGGTGAGCATCACTGCGCCGCTCTACCAAAGTTCCGCCCACAACCGGTGTCGCACTTCGCCGCCGTGCAGCAGTGCCTGAGCGCTGCTTGGGATGGTGTAGAAATATCGCAAGAAAAGACAAGATCGCCTTGTTATCAGAAAGGCTGCTCGAGCAGCGACAAAGCATGCCTGCTTATGTTGCGAGCTTTCGGCAACGGCACCGCTCGCGGGCGCTCCGGGCGACGAGCTCTTCTGCTGCCTGCATGGTTGCCGTGGTCGTCGCTAGGCCTATAGCCTCTTTCGCATCGAAGCCGCAGCGGCCGGCGCTTCGGAAGTCGCCTGCGCTGTAATAAAAGGCCTACTCTACACATCGCTTTACTGCTAACAGCATCATCGCACAATAAAATAACAGTATGGTAAATTTCCGCGACGCCTTCAGCAGCGAAGCGAGCGTGCGCCAGGCGAGCCGGACCCCAACGTCGGGCCAGCGGCAGCTGCGAGGAGGCTGTGGCAAGAAGTTCGCTCGTATTACAGTCGTTACCTTTGCCAGCAGCTCAGTATTGGTCAGCGATCCTCAAAAATCACACATTTTCACATTTCTTATCCCAGGGTTTATTATTTACGTCAAAAACACTATTTAGCTCGTTTTTATGACGCCGGCAGACGGGATCCAGGCTGACCGGACGGCCGGCATGCTCGGCGTACTTCATGTTCGCACAAGAAAATACAAAATAGCCATGATGCCAGAGAGGATGCTTCTAGATTAGAGCAACGACAATATGCCTGTGCAAAAGTGGATCTTTCGGCAACGCCGGGCGACGAACTGCGCGCTGGTCCCAGGCTGCCCTAGTCGTCGCTAGGCCTAGGTGGTTTCGCATCGAAGCCGGAGTTGACGGCGCTTTGGAAGTCGCCTGTGCTCTAATAAAAGGCCTACTATTCACATCGCTTTAGTGCGAACTCGTCCCATAATAGAAGATATGTTCGATCTCCACGACGCCTTCAGCAACGGAGCTAGCCGACGAGCAGCGCGCACGAAGCAGCAGCGTCGAGCTGTCGGGATAGGACAACGTCGGCGTGAGGACGGCACTGTTGTCGGCAGAGTGACACACGGGTCGGCCGACGGCTGCTATGTCGCCGACGCGACGGCGATGCGCTCGTCGGGCGACGATCGGCGCTCGGTCGGCGTCTGCGCAGTGTGACAGACGCGCCGACGGCACGAAAATCGCTGCCGCCGACCATCGCCAGACTGAAATCGGCCGATCGTCGGCCTAGTGTGAACGCGCCTTAAACGCGCCGCCCGAGGAGAGGGTCAACGGAGCGCCACGTGCCCAGATCTGGAGAGATTAGCTAACTGAAAAGAGAGTGTGTGGGGAAATATTAAAAAAAAACGCTCTAGAATTGTACAGATATGAAGACGCCCTCATGTTATCTACCTCAACATATCGTAAGACACAAACAATTTAAGAGCTGTCGCTAATCTCGTTTTACACAGTGGTAACCGTCGGGTAAATTTTAAGTGCGCCTTCACGTATAGTGGCCATTCCCCGCATTTAGCCGTTGGTTGTCTTTCTGAATATATATATATATATATATATATATATAACCACAAAATAAATAAATTAATTAAAAAAAAATCCCCTGTGCCCCTTGGTTTCTGTGGCTGTTGGCTTCTTTCATATTTATAACGAACCCCTCATTCCCCTTCCCTTGTTTGCTCAATTGCTTAGCGAGGGCCTCGGTTCTGGCAGCCTTGACTCCATAGGAAGCATAAGAGGGTTCTCACGCAGCTTCCACCCTCTCCGTTCGATGACGTTCTACGTCACTACCTGCGGTTACTCAGGACGTTCTACGTCCGCCGCTTATGAACGTGGGTGGCGCTGATGAACACTCTCAAGGTTAGGTTACTTGTAAACATAAATACCCCCGAAAGCAGAAGATTTGACAGCCGTCGCCGTAGCTCAGAGGTAGAGCACCGGACGCGTAATTCGGAGGTCGTGGGTTCGGATCCCACCGGCGGCAGTGGTTGTTTTTTCTTCTGCTTTTCTAATCAATTAGCTTTAAGCGATGACATGTTCAGTAATATTCTAAATTGATCAACACCACAAAATAAATAAATTAATTAAAAAAAAACCCTGTGCCCCTTGGTTTCTGTGGCTGTTGGCTTCTTTCATATATATATATATATATATATATATATATATACCGGGTGTCCCAGCTAAATGTATCCAAACTTTTAAAAAAAGGCGAAGTGTCCTAGTCCAGTGAAACCAACTCAGGGTTGTTCATAGTCGCGTGGCGTAGTCTTGAGTATTTTTTGCGCTCTTCAAAGTTAATTAATTAGTTAAATTTAATTAACGAACTTTTAAATTATTACCTTCAGGAAGAAAGTGTCAATGCAAAAGTTTTAGATCACCTCGAAATACCGATAGTATTGCTGTTTCTGTCAAGTTACGATTTACGTAGCTTAATTTATTGGCCTTTAAAGAAAGTTGTCACGTGACCAGCTGCTCGCTCACTTCTCTGCCCCAATCTGCACCCAAAGTCTCATCGAGGAGAGGACTTCAGAAAAAACGGATTTTATTCTCTCAGGCGCGTCTTGGGACGTTGAAGTGGCACAGTTGTCATATGGAAACTTTTTCTTATTGTGAGGGTTATGGTTAAAGACCGGTAAAAAAAACTACTTTATGTAAATATTACTTTGCTGCAAATGTCTCAGTAAGCTGTTTCTCAAAGCGATCTACAACTTGTCCATTGACGCTTTGTTCCTCAAGTCAATAATTAAAAAGTTAGTTAATTAAGCTTGACTAATTAGTCAACCTTGATGAACGAAAAAAATACTGCAGACTAGGCCACGCGACTCTAAACAACCCACATTTGGCTTCAGACGTCTAGGACACCCCGTGTTTTTTAAAAGCTTGGTTACACCAAGCCCAGCTGTGGGCTTGGTGGCTGTACCATGAAGCAGACCACTAATCCGCTTCTGTTCATGATGCAGGTGCTCGCAGCAGTCGTTACACACGCGCTGCTTCCCGCCCTGGTTTCGGCTGGGGTGGAATGCGTGCCGTCAGACCTGCCTGGATACCCCTACAGTGATACGCATGCCCGTTGCCTCAACGCCATCAGCGCTTCAAACCTGCCAGCGTCATCGCTGGAACCCTGGACACTTCCGGAACCTTGGACACACCCATCGTCATCGACGGCACCTGGCACACCATGTATAAAAGAGCGGCAATCATCGGCCGCGCTCTGTGGGCTTGGTGGCTGCACCATGAAGCAGACCACTAATCCGCTTCTGTTCATGATGCAGGTCAGTAACCCATACGCCTTATTTGCAAAGAAAACTAGTAATTACTGCCTGGTGCAGCTTCCGAGCCCACAGTGTTGTGTCGATGTTGCTATTGAATGTTTAGAAACGATTCGCATCTTGCTACTATTGTCTGGGGACATAGAAACGAACCCGGGACCTGCCAGTGCAGAGGCAGTGCTTGCTGAATTGAAGAAGTTGTCCTCAGGTCAGGCTACAATAATTAGTGACGTCCAAGACATCAAAAACAAGTTAACAACTACAGAGAAAACCATTACAGATCTAATTCAGAGGATTGCCGATTTAGAGAGCCACTACCAGAACCTGGCTACTTTGAAAACAGATGTCGAATGGGATCTGGAAGCCCGATTTGATGACGCCGAAAACCGCTCACGAAGATGCAATTTGATTTTTTACGGCCTTTCCGATCCTACACCATCCGAGCCATTTGCCGATTCCGAAGAAGTCGTAATTCGCCACTGCTCCGATCAGCTCGATTTGACGTTAGATAGTAAAGATATCGAACGTGCACACCGTCTTGGGCGTCACAACTGAGAACGCCAGCGTCCAATAATTGTAAAGTTTGCGTCTTTTAAGACAAAACAAATGATCCTCTCAAATGGCCCCAAACTAAAAGATACTGATTTCAGCATTGGTGAGGATTTCTCCTGCCGAGTTCAAAATATAAGAAAGCAACTTGTCACGTTTGCCAAATCAAAGACAACTAAATTTTCTTTGCGGTACAAAACCCTCCATATAGGCCCCAAACGCTATTTTTTTATGAGACTGAGCAAACAGTAAAAGAAATCTTCTAGCCACCACGGCGACGCAAGTCTGCACTACACCGTTCCCAAACATGTCCTCGTCCTAATCTTACGTTTTCGGCAATCTTCACTAATATACGCAGTTTCATCCCGAAGCGAGAGCTCGTGTCAAACCCGGTGTTATCATCTGATAGCAACTTGCTTATATTAACAGAAACGTGGCTAACAAATGACATTAGTGATGGCGAGGTGTTTGCTGATCTGCCAAATTTTTCTGTCTTTCGTTCATATCGTAAAAACGCACGTGGTGGTGGTGTTCTGATTGCGGCAAACAACCACTTATCACTGCAAGCAACCACATGCACTGCTCTAAACATTTCATCCGACCTTGAATTAATTTGGCTTATCTGTCGATCCGCACCATATTCTGTGCTGCTGGGTGTCTGCTACAGGCCACCACACAACACTCCCCATTTTTGCCGCCAGCTGAACGCAACCTTGTCTAAATTAACCTCGCGGTATCCCAACGCTCACATTCTCCTCTTCGGGGATTTTAATTACCCGACTATTAACTGGCATAACCCGGTGCACTCCATAGATAATCGAGCGGATACAAGAGAATTTCTTGATATCTGTTCGAATTTTAATCTTGCCCAACTTGTACTAGAACCTACGCGTGTAGTAATGGACACTGCAAATATTTTAGATTTAGTATTAACAAGCCATCCTGAAAGTTTCTCCTCCATGACTTACTATCAAGCAATAAATAGCGAGCTGCACGCCTTCTTTCCATCTTTTAACGCAACTTTTCAAAGCAGATCTATCCAGGAAAACTGGTCGATATTTAAACAAAAGCTTAACTCTGGCAGATAAATACATCCCGAAGACTACTTTTCATGACACTCGAAACGAGCCTTGGTTCACGAAGTCACTGAAAAAACTCGAAAATAAAAAGAAACGCCTATTCCGCGCAGCTAAAGCCAATCACAGCACCGGCTCATGGGACAAATATTATGCCGCCGAGAGCTAGTATTTATCAGCTGTCAAAAACGTTAAGCCACACTTTTATCACGACGACTTGTCGAGAATCCTAAAAAGTAACACAAAAAGTTCTGGCAAATTATAAACCCTAGTAATACGCATTCAGTTAACCTGAATAAAGATTCAGGAGAGCCATTAAGCGATACTGAATGTGCTAATATCTTTTCAGTTGCTTTTTCCTCTGTCTTCATAAGCGAGCCTCATGCGCCCTTACCTATTCAGCGTACAACCATTCCGCACACCATGCCTGTAACCAATGTTTCTGCTAATGGAATAATGTTCTTAATAGATAAAATTAAACTTTCATCTGCAGCAGTCATTGAAGAAATGAATTCTAAACTTTTAAAGAACACAAAGTGCATTTCTGCCGAATATTTATTGTAACTGTTTGCTCAGTCACTCTCCACGGGCAACATACCTGATGATTGGAAGAAGGGAAAGGTCGTTCCAGTCTACAAATCCGGTAACAAAAATTCACCATTAAATTATCGTCCTATCTCGCTCACAAGTGTACCGTGTAAAATCATGGAGCATATCATCTTCTCTGAAATCATGCAGTTCCTGGATGGTAACAAATTCTTTCATCCTGCACAACATGGATTTCGCAAAAACTATTCCTGTAACACAGAATTAGCACTCTTTCTTCACGATCTACAAGCGAACCTCGAGTTGAATATCCAGACTGACGCAATTTTTTTAGACTTTGCTAAAGCATTCGACAAAGTTTCCCATCGACGTTTGATGCTAAAACTCTCGCAGCTGAACTTGCATCCTAACATCTTAAAATGGATTGAAGCATTTCTAACGTGTCGCTTTCAGTCAGTTGCTGTTAACAACCAGTCATCTCCTTCTGCCCCCGTAACCTCAGGCGTACCTCAGGGCTCGGTCCTAGGTCCTCTTTTCTTCTTAATATACATAAATGACTTGCCAGAACATATATTATGCAATATCCGTTTATTTGCCGACGACTGCGTTATCTACCACTGAATAACTAACACTTCCGACCAAAAAGCCCTTCAGGATGATCTTAACCGCATTGAAAAATGGTGCGATGATTGGCTAATGATACTTAACCCTAACAAATGCAAGCTTATTTCGTTTCACCGCAGACTTAATCCGTTGTCCTTTTCCTATAGAATTTCTACAATCCAATAGAGCACATTCATTCATATAAATACTTAGGTATCACTGGGTGTCATGATTTAACTTGGCGGGAACATGTTACTAATGTTATTTCATCTGCAAACAGAACCCTTGGATATCTGAAGCGCCATTTACGCCACGCAACAAAAGAGGTCAAATTACTCGCTTACACATCATTGGTAAGACCAAAACTAGAATACGCATCCCCCATTTGGAGCCCCCATCAAGCGTATCTAATCGATGCACTGGAAGCTGTGCAAAATCGTGCCGCCCGTTTCATTCACTCCCAATATTCATACGAAGTCAGTGATCCCTGAAATCACAGTCCAACTTACGAAGTGTTTCTTGCCGTCGTCGCGTCGCAACCCTATCTCTTTTTCATAAACTTTATTACAGCTCACTCGGCCATGAACCATACATCTGCGCACCTCCGCCGCGCATATCACATCGCACTGGTCACCCCCTTCAAGTTACTCGTCCACGTGCCCGTACCGTAACCTTTTCCAAATCCTTCTTTCCACGAGCCGCGTCAGACTGGAACGGCCTCTCCCACTCCGCTGCTGCTATCACCTGCCCATCACTCTTCAACGCCAACATTGAACTTCATATGTCATCATGAAAAAATATAACAATTTTTGATTACCCCACCCCTTTTGTAATACCCCGAAAGGAGCCTTTAAGGTAAATAAATGAAATGAAATGAAAAATGAAATTTAGCTGGGACACCCGGTATATATCCAGCAACCTCCCACCGTGTCAAGCGGCAGCTCATTTATTCATGAGAGGCTTCTCGGGAAGGCCAACCTGGGTCGCACCATAACCCAAGTAACCAAAGTCCCACCGATGACAGCACCTGCCACAGAAGGGCAGTGACGCATAGCTTGACCTTTGCACCACTGCGCCAGGAGTGGTAGGAGGACTCTCAAGGATCTATGAATGGAGAGAATGGCAAATTCCGCATATATGGACATTAACCCATTATCGGTATACGAAGAAGTGCCATCCGTGAACGCGGGATCTTAACACTGGAACCGAAGGAAAACAGAACTGCTAGCGCACCTAATTCGCATTTGGCCTAAACACGCAAATCGACCACCTTTTTCTCCCCTTCATTTCCCCCTGACGACCCAAGAGGAAGGGGCTGAGTAACCAGACGTACCAGACGTTGTGCGTACTCTCGCCACCAAGGGCACAGTCGTCACGTCGCCTGCATTGATTTCGGCCCGTACATGGCGGAAGGGTAATAACATAAGCAGTGTAGCCCTGACATATCACGACTTTCGACACTGTACAGTTCTACGTCACACCAATATACCTCGCACTATTGCCTCCCCGCATGGCCGAGCCATTTCTTCAGGACAGGCCGAAGGCAGAACACGCAATAGGACAGGAAATTTGTGTTAATCGTATAAGAGCCACCCATCCTGTAGTGTATTGGCATGTGC
Organism: Amblyomma mixtum; assembly: GCF_055824585.1. Classification (NCBI taxonomy): domain Eukaryota; kingdom Metazoa; phylum Arthropoda; class Arachnida; order Ixodida; family Ixodidae; genus Amblyomma; species Amblyomma mixtum. The sequence goes on from NC_143014.1 coordinate 177,990,230, forward strand.
ACATGCTTCGACAGCTTCTAAGTGAACTGATACTCAAGTAACCTAGCAATTACACGGACAGCTTAGTTGGTACCGAGAAGAAAAGTAGATTCAAAGACATATTGCGGCTTGCCTGAGACAACGCGATGCCGTACGTAGTAACGGTTAACTGCGGATTCTTTGCAGCCACTTTTCGTCCTCTAACATCAAGCTCAGCACGCCGTCCTCTAGCTCATGTTATCAATATCAGCACCAATGCAGGTGTGAAAGCCAGCTACTTTGCTACACGTGGTCGAGCCGATATGGCAGAAATAGTTTCCAAGGTCGCACATTCATTCTTGAAGGGAACTCGATAGAGCGACAGAGGAGGAGGGGGGGAGAATGCAACCGCTTACCTCGTGCGAAGTGCTTTGGACACACTTAAGCATAGCTTTATCTTTATTTCATTTGTCACTGGAGAAATTTCACGCAGGTACTCTCAAGGCGCAGGCTTTATGTAGAGAGACTGGCATGGCAGGCAAACTCGATAAGCCCGTTTAATATTCGCATGCGTGTTCCGTCATCGAATGGGCACTTTCCGCTTGGGCACTCTCATTTTTTGTCGTGTGTTCATTCGCAGAAGGGAGAAGAATCTAAGTAAAGAAAAGAATGCGTTTATAAGCCGTCTAATTCCATAATGATTCTGAGTCTGTAACTTCGAAAAATTGGAAATGGGAGAGGAGTATTTATTTAAAGTATGGGAGAGGAGTATGTATTTAAGTATTTATTAATACTTAATAAATCAAGCCTTAATCTGCCATCCTTAGCTTCACGTCGCAAAATGTTTCGTATCTGCCTATTCCATAAGATCTTTCATCATCCAAACCTGCGCAGTGAATTACTCTCTTCACCGCATCACCTATCATCAAGATTAGATCATGCCTACAAAGTCGGTGTCCCATTTTGCAGAACTAACGCTTTCTTTCAGTCATTTTTACCTCGAACAGCAGCACAGTGGAATCACCTTCCCGCACCAACAGCAACCATCAAAGATTATCAGCTTTTCAAGAACGCCTTAGCTAACATTGTATGATTAGACACATCTGTAACTTTTTTGATAATAGCCCCATATCGTTTATTGTATAGTTGTTTTTTTTTCACCTGTAACCACTCCCCTCTCTAATGCCAATGGCCCTGAGGGTATATGAAATAAATAAATAAATACACAAAATGGAGCAGAACAAAGCAAAAATTCAGGGGCACTTTGACTGTCTAAAGTGCGTAGAGGCGAAAGCGTTTTCCGCACCACTTTGACTGCTTCTGTGGGACTGGTGGCGTCACATGTAATTGAATACTAATTACTAAGTGATGACAAATCATTAATTAATGGTTAATTACTGATTAATGCCTGAATACTAATTAAATGCTAATTAATGACGCTTAAGCTTCGCCTTTAGGAGTGGAACGCGACAGCGTGTTGTAGCGCTGCCAGGGAGTCCACGGAACGCCACCACCCGTTCGGCGCGATGCCTTGCCGTTTGAATGCAACGCTTTTTGAGGAAAGGAAATGGCGCAGTAATTCTCTGTCATCTCGGTGGACACCTGAACCGCACCGTAGAGGAAGGGAGGAAGTGGGAGTGAAAGAAGAAAGACAAAGATGGCCCGTAATGAAGAAAATGAAAATTCTATTTGAGGAAAGGAAATTACGCAGTAACTGTCTCACATATCTCGGTGAACACCCGTCAAAATTCAGGAGGGAGGGGGTGCACTTTTTTGACCTATAAAGTGCGGTCACTGATGTGTGGTTAAGATGTTAAGCTTCGTCTCTAAGAGTGGAACGCGACAGCGTCTTGCAACGCGACAGCGTTGCAATTCGCGTTCCACAATTTTCATTTCATTTTCATTTTCGACCAATTTCCTACTCGGTTTTATTTATTTATATGGCCTGACTAGGAAAGTTAATTAGGCCAGTTGGCTAATTAAGAAATTAACTAAGCTCAGTCCCACTTACTTGGAGCATCACTATATGATCCCTTCAATTGGTTGCATGGTTACTAGCCAAAGTACAATTGGCCCCGTTTGAAATTGGCGCACTGTGACGTCACGACCGTTTCGAACCGTTCGTGTGTGTGTGTGTGTGTGTGTGTGTGTGTGTGTGTGTGTGTGTGTGTGTGTGTGTGTGTGTGTGTGCGCGCGTGTGCGTGTGTGTGTGTGTGTGCGCGCGCGCGTGCGTGCGCGTGCGTGCGTGCGTGCGTGCGCGCGTGTGCGTGCGCGCGTGTGCGCGTGTGCGTGTGTGTGTGTGTGTGTGCGTGTGTGCGCGCGTGCGTGCGTGCACGTGCGTGCGTGCGTGCGTGCGTGCGCGCGTGTGCGCGTGTGCGCGTGTGCGTGTGTGTGTGTGTGTGTGTGTGCGTGTGCGCGCGCGCGCGCGCGTTGGGGGGATTGCATTTTTGTGGGCTGAAGACCTGTCTTCTTTATAGCTTCATTTCAATTCACCTTTTCGTGCGTGGCATGCTTGTTTCCATCAAAAGGTATTTGCTTCAGGCGGTATTGTTCCGTCACCAATGATGCCTTCAGGCGAACATCGCTGCAGCCTGAATCGTAGCGAAGAAGAAAAATTTGACGACACTAATCAAATATTCATTCAAATCATGAACCAGGGTGCAGTACTTGCTTGCTGCAGCAAAATCGCAATGGCATCGTGCGACAGAATAGAGCTGTTAACATGGTTGTCAAAATAAGAGTCAAGAATGATGCCTTCCCAGAAATGTAGTGACGTAATGACCTTCCACGACATATTTCGCTACCATTTTTGGGCACGGCAATTCTTGAGATTATGGACGGATCATACGAGGCAGCCTTTACGGTGATGTGTAAAATATGTAGCCATGCTGGGATTTTTCCGGAGGAAGGTGGGTGGGGTGGGTGCTTCGAGTATAATAATACCTGAAACGATGACGTCTATAATAAGCTTTGTTCAACCGTTTAATCCGGACTGTATATACGCACTCAGACGACTCAGACGCGCGCAATCACACGTACACGCAACGTGTAGAGTATTTGCAAAGCCGCCAAGTTCGATTACCCGTACGCAATGAGTATGGAGCAATAACCGAAAAATCAATTTTCGAGCTGAGATTTCATGCAGTTCTTGCCCAATCTGCGCCTGGGAAGTGCAATGGTCACATTTGGGTGCTTCGTGCATGCATTTTCACCATAGTGAAAAGAAGACTTGCGCTCAAAATTACTTCGTGATCACTGGTCCGATTTGTTGTCGTTGAGAGAAATAAGAAGCTAACTTCAATAAATTCACGACGACTCAGGCAACAGGTTATGGGAGGCTACCCGTCTTCAACGCTAGATTATCCCCCGCTGTAAGTATACAGTCACCGTCGCGAACAGCTAAAGCTCATTTCATCAGCTGGAATGTAAAATTCAACGCAGTGCCCTATCGTTTCCGAATAGAGTGCTTCTCTAACCTTTTGCTGCTTTGAACCACTTGGCTGTGCACACCTACAGACGTGACAGCTGTCACCGAAATGGTGCGCAGAGATGGACTTCCACTTGCGACTTTTCTCAACCGCTCGATTGGTGACACGCTGCCTTTCTGCGCAGCCGACTACGGTTGCCGCATTAGAGCACTATGAAATCATCAGTATATTTGCTTGCACCGCCTTGAAGCCAAACGGTAAAATAAAGATCACAAACATGAGAACGCGGCGTATCTCGGTGTGCAGCGAAATTGATTGGAATGCCTCTCAGCAGCCAAAGAGAGGTAGAAAGTCGGCTTGTTTTCATTCCCGCATTCAGGAAGTAGTCTGGGCGACAGAAGGGGGGAGGGGGGGGGTTCCGGTGCCGGTCGTGACGAAGTGCGCTAATGTGAGCGGCGACTCCCAGATACATTTTTCCCAGATACATTTGTGCTTCAAATCTCATCTTAACTGCAGATGAGAGCTCACTGGAATACTCATATTACGAACAGAATGGATGTCTTATATTAAGCTTCCTACTCCGCCGCTTTCGGCGATGTTGGTAAGGTGCATTCACGGAAAGCCAATAGTTATCGGACTTCAATACTCCAATAAGCAGTACTGTGGTACGCCGTGGTGAGGGACTCTGGATTAATTTCGACCACATGGGGCTCTTAAGCGTGCGCTGCAATCTTGGCACAAGGGCACTTTTGTATTTCGTCTTCGTCAAAATGCGTCCGTCGATGGCAAGATCGAAGGAACGAACGAACTCATGTTGAGCCGCTGAATGTCCATAGCTACTGAGTCCCCGCGGCGAAAAAAAAGAGAGGCCTCTACCTATAGCTCACGAGCAAAATAATGGAGGAATGCAAGCATATCGGCAAATAAAGCATCTAGTTAGCGCCTAACTATAGCCACAACTTTCTTGTTCCAGTTGTCCTGGAATCTCAAGTCGACTGATATCGCAAAAAAAACGGACCAAAATACAGAACACGCCTTGCAAACGCGAGGTGACAATGCGAAAGAGAAAACTTGAAGAAAAAAAAAGCATATTATTCAACAGTTCCCAACGTTTAGTGGAACACACAGCGTATATTGCATTCGTCGTATGCGTTGACTTGGGCCATTAAGACGGTCGCGCAAAGTAGCAGCTCACGGCGGCTCATTTTGTCGATGGCACTAAAAATTAACCGCCGGCGCCCGTCCCCCCTCCCTGTTCCCGTTTTCTTTTCTTTTTTTGCCCTTCTCCGTTACATGTTTCTTCAATTAAGTTTGCTCTCATATGCCCGCGAAGAGTGCATGCAGCGGAGTAGCGAGGGCGGCTCGAGTCATGTTAATTTATTTAATAAAATGCCGACGAATAGGAGGGGTAGAAAGGGCGGATAGCTGGAGGGTGCCCTTCGTACCACGGTTTAAAGCGGACACGCCAGCTTGTCTCCTGTCCTTAGGTATCCCGTGCGCGACTAATTACTGTAATCCTCCTTACGATGCCGGCTCACTGGACTCGGCAGACACGTCTTCTCAGTGTCCGCTTAATCGGATAAATAAACTCAAGCATGAGGCTGTTAATCTCCGAAGGTAGAAGAAGCGGACATGCAAATACGTACATACAACATGTGCGTATGATAAAAAGCTAAACCACTTGACCCGACATAGCAGTGCCAGCCTACTGAATATGCGTATAGATCCACAGCTCGAGAGGTACTTGCTGTTTTTAAGTTGCTTAGCTTCTGAAATTAAGAGCTAATTTCTACCGTAATTAGCCCCCGATCTGCCTACCGTAGTCGCTAGTGCAACACGATTAGGTAATTTAATCTCGCATGTATGCTGGCGCCGCCGTTCCTGCTTTGATTATCGGGCAGACAGGCCGCTAGCGCAGCCGTTGGCCACCGAATGTGAAAAATTTCTCCTCAGAGAGAGTAAATGTCCGTTTAAAATCTTTTATTTCGGGTGTGTATTACGTTTACCATCGCAATAATTTATTTGTTCCTTTGAGCTTTGTTACACCACAGCTAGTATGACTGTGGCATTGACGCACGCACACACGTCCACACACACGCCCAGATCCACATTCACATTCATAAGCGTGCGGGCACATGTGTAGATACACTTATAGAGACTGTCAGACAGTTTTCCTAACTGGTAATGAAATGAAGGAATCATTGTTAGAATTAATCTAATGTGATTCGGTCGATCCCCGTTGCAACAAATTAAACGATCTCAATATAAAAATATCAGAAGCTAGAACAACTATCACACCCCAAAAATACAAAACTGTGCTCCAACCATCCATGTCTCTCGAACACTGGAAATTCTTTTTCATATTTACTATAATAATATTATCGCAAGCTTCTACGAGTTACGCATTTTAAGCTATTTCCTTTACTTATCTGGGGTAATCGAAGAATTTGTCGCCACAAAGGCTCTGCCACCTATATTAATCGAGACGCATTCTTTCCTACATATTCCCGTTAAATCATATCAGACAGTACTGAGTGTACCTCGGTGTTCGGACAGCTGGTGTCCACTTGATTATAATTTAGCATTGTTCAATTCTTCTTTTTGTTATAACTTGTAATTATTTCTATAATCAATCGCACGTGTAATTACAACTTGTTATAATTAAAGCTTGCAAATATTTATGAGAAACCAGGCTGTTGCTCACAAAGTGATATTTTTGGTTTTGGCCAATGGTCGAAAGGTCACTGCGTTCTAATACATTTTTATTTTAGCAGTTGCTAATGGAAGAATAGAACTTAACACTCTATATGGTTTCTTGGGCTCAAGTCACCCAGAGCAACTCTTTTGGCTAACCATTCTTATGCAAACTTTATTGCGAAAAAATATTTGCATTCAATGAACTTTAGGACATCTTCAGGCAGTAATCATCATCATCATCATCATCAGCCTGACTACGCCCACTGCAGGGCAAAGGCCTCTCCCATGTCTCTCCAATTAACCCTGTCCTTTACCAGTTGCGGCCACCGTATCCCCGCTAACTTCTTAATCTCATCCGCCCACCTAACTTTCTGCCACCCCCTGCTACGCTTTTCTCTTGGAATCCACTACGTTATCATGCCTTCCCATTAAATGCTCTGCCCAAGCCCATTTCTTCCTCTTGATTTCGACTAGGATGTCATAAACCCGCCTTTGTTCCCTCACCCACTCAGCCCGCTTCCGGTATCTTAACGTTATACCTATCATTTTTCTTTCCATAGCTTGCTGCGTTGTCCTTAACTTAAGCTGAAACCTCTTTGTTAGCCTCCCCGTTTCTACCCCATAGGTGAGTAACTGAAAAGCATTAATGCCTTTCTCTAAGTACAACATTCTAATATCGCTTTTAATTGTGAGTCAAATGTGGAATAATGTAAAATACTATTGTGAACATATTGATGGCAATGGTCTAACTTTCCGATGAGTACCAAAATCTTGCTTTTAATACTTGTCCTGCGCTCGAATAGCAATTCAGGCTGCTATAAAAACCAATACAGTGCCTGTCTGAAAATAAATAGCAAGAAAATTACAAGTGCCACGAAGAGGGAGCTGGGAGTATACTGATTGTTATAGTGCAATCTTATGATATGCGAAAAAAATTGCATTAAAAAATAAATCGTGTTGAAAAGAAATGCGAGTGTCCAACATTTATGGGTGTGTCCTCATTGAGGACTTGTCGTTTCCAGATGACGAAAGAATGCTGCATTGTCAGACGCTGATGATTTTAGCAAGACAAATGAAAACTTCTTGGTCGAAATTATTAATTCCCGTAGAGTAAACTGTTCTACGCGTGGTATTTGACGCCCTTGATCTACCGGGAAAGACGCTTTAGGTGCGTTCTAAGTCTCTTCCATTGAAGAGTGTGATAACGTATACGCATTATATCTCCTCTCTCTCTATATATATATATTTTTGGGGGGAGGGGGGGGGGGGTGGTTGTTTCAGCACAGTACTGCCTCTCTCTCTTTAAAACGAGAAATTTTAAGGTAACATAAATGAAAAGTGGTTTAGTTCTATTAAATAGATAAAACGAACAGTTGCGTTTGCCGTGACGTTCTACTTGAAACTGTTATATATATACGTATATATATTGCATACTGCTGCGTGTCATCGCCATCTGCCCAGTTTCACTGAACTCGTGCCTTCCCTCGCAGTTGAGCCTTCCACCTGACCTACTGATCAGTTTATATACTTATTTTTTCTGTCCTTGATGGTGTCATGGATGCCTCCCTCATTTCCTCGGTATGGCCACTCTTTCGTACTCTCGTACTCTTCGGGAGGACATCCTAGAGTCCTTTGTCTGCCCTTCTTGTTATTCCTTGTAACCCCCTGCACGCGATGTCGCTCCACGTGCTTTCCCTTTCACCTTTTGCGCCGGATCCGAGGGTTCGTCTGTCCATCCTTTGTTCTTCCTCCGCAAGGCGCACCGAAGGAGCTCATCCCCGCGATTGGTCTCTTCCGCCTTTTGTGCCTTCAGCACTTTTATGTGGTGCTTGCTTATCCATGCTGCAACACATATGGGGAGACAAAGGCCTTCGCGTGCGATCGTATAGCTCCACGTATCTCGTAACCTATTTGTTTTCGAGATGCCCTACAGCGGGATTGTGCGCGAGCGACAGAAGGCACCGTTAGAAGGGCAACCCTGATGTACCGGCACCACCTCTTTCCGCCCCTGCCATTTCACGATAACCAAGCCCTCATATTACAAAGTGGGGTTCTTGATGAAGGTGATGATCAATCTTAATGGCGCTAGGAAAACTTTGTCCAAAGAGCGCCACGGCACAAAGTAATTGCCGCTACACAAGATGGCGTCAAAACCCATTTCGCAAGCAACTCACACCGCAGAAGCCGAGCACTTGGCCAGGGGACACTTGTATACATTGTATCACCGGGGCCAATCGGCGGCTCTGGGGATGGAACCGCACATGTGAGGCGGATGCGCATACTAGGCCACCGTTGCGGTGGCTGTACCTGCACCTTCACCGCCTTGACAGCTCTCCAAGAACGAAGATGAAGTGGCGTGAGCTCTCTGCACTTGCTGACAGAACTGCAGAAGCCCTATGGCAGTACGAGCTTTGCTGTCTACGTGCCATCACACCGAAACAACCCTCCGACGTCAACACCAAGGTGCATACGCTCGGGAATGTAGTGCTGCCGGACAAAGTGACTCGCGTTCTGAGCCTAGGCCCGAAATACGCCGTCGAGCCCAAGAAGTCGCCTCCAGAACTACTTAGCATGGTGAGGCAAGTGGCAAATCATGCTCCAGACTGAATTTTCTAGCTGCCTCTCTGAAGGCTTTCAGGTTTTGTCGCGCTACAGTTTCCAGGACAAAACTGGGCCCGTCAATTACGTCGCTTCATTTCTAAGACGACATCAACTTTCGCTTTTAGTTCCAGATAAAGAGGATGGTTTTCTTGTCCTACCCAAAGATCTGTTTGGTAAAAAAGCTGCCGAAGCTCTAACATCTGTTTTCTTACGGCGCGATAAGGTTTCCCTTTCTAGGGTGAAATCAAAGGCTAAGCAGGTTTGCAAGCGCCTAAATCTTGACAGACTGGTTGCAAACATAGATGCTGCAGATAAGAAGAGCCTAGACGTATTTTTCGCAGCAAAGACACACAAAGTTGACTGCCCATTGAGGGTAATCGTTACTGAAAAGGGTACGTGGCAGAAATCCCTGGGGTTATTTCTTCAAATTAAACTCAAGGTTTTGACAATCAATGATCCTTTCCTTTTGAAGGATTCGAGACAAGTTTTTGAATTTCTCAAAGCTAGCAGTGGGGCTCTCATGCCGTTTTCGGTTAACATTAAGGACCTTTATTACTCACTTCCATATGACAAGCTTCTTTTGTGCGTTGAAAGTTGTATTCACTCATTCGGATCCGTCACATTCCAGAATTCTTGTGGCATGTCGGTGGGCGGCTTCTTAGAATTGTTGATCGTTTATTTTAGCTCCACTTTCATTACCTGGGGTGAATGTAATTTTATTCAAAAGAGCGGAGTATGCATCGGCTCATGCATTGCTCCAATCTTAAGCGATATCTACCTCGCCCATCATGACCGACTGATAAAAGAGCAGCTCTGTTCGTCAGCTGCCGTGAAGGTTTTCAGGTTCGTGGACGATTACCTAATCCTTTTGGCCAGTAATGAACGTACTTTTCTTAGCTCAGTTTCAGAAGTGCTCCAAGTGTTAGAACGGTACCTCTCGCCCCTCGTTTTGACCCATGAGGTACCCGTGAATGGGTCTTTACGCTTTCTCGACTTGAGGCTATCGACGGCACAAAATCACCTGTGTTGGTTGTATGAGCCAAGAGGGGGCAAGTCCTTGTTGCCTTACAGTTCAGCTCACTCAAAGGTCGTTAAGAGGGGCATTGTGAATCTCTGTTTCACAAATGCCTTAATGAAGTCCTGTGTCCACTCGATGGACCATAGCCTGAAAGAACAGAATCGGAGGCTGATAAAAGCTGGCTACCCCGAGCACCTGCTGATCTCAGTAGCCGGCTCCCTCTTGAGGAAACTCAAAGGAAGCCAAGTGAGTGCTGCCCCAGACCACCAACACAAAGTCGCTGTGGTGCCGTACCTGCATGGTCTCTCTCACAGGCTCAAAAGAATTGGACAGAAGGCAGGTGTCCGAGTGGTGTTCTCGGCGCACGACAAGCTATCCAAGCTTTGTCGCAGGGTGAATGCCCCGGCTGTGAGAGAGCCAGCCTGCCTTGTTAGGCACCGTGCACCCTTCGTTCCTTGCGAGGTTGGTGTAGTTTACAAGATAGCCTTGAGCTGCGGCAAGGCCTACGTGGGGCAAACCGGACGTTGCCTCAATGAGCGTCTTAGGAAGCACTCAAATAATGTTTCTAACACCGTCAAGAAAAACCTGGGTGTTCACTGTTTAAAGTGTCCCTCCGGTTCCTGCAAGCCTTTCCTTCATGACTGCTCGGTCATCGCGAGAAGCGCGCATCAAACCACACGCGAAATTATAGAAGCCGCCCACGTTCTAAAGCTAGGTGAAGAGTGTGTTAGCACGCCCTCGATAGCGCTAACGAAACGTGAGTTAGATTATTTGAGCCAGGCAGAGAGCCACTTTAATGTGTAGGATTCAGAAATACGTCTTTTAGCCTTTTTTACCTTTTGGACAAGGTTGTTTTCTGTCTTCTGCTTTTAACGCCCCTTTTGGTTCTTTTATCGGTTTTAAAATTTTTTTAATGGTTTTTTTGGCCTTTTAGTGCATTTTGTTCACTTGTTGTCATCTCCTAGTGTTTTTTTTTTGTCTCTTGTACAGCCTGCTCGCGTCATCCTTTTAAGCGTGATCCGTTTAATCGCCCCTCCACTTGTCTTTTTATCTTGTCCAGTTTTCATTTTTTGTGGCCTCCAAGGGTCACCCTTGCCCTTATGTTGTTTTCAATTTTAGTTTGTTATCTTTCGGTCGCGTGCAAACACAGCAGCTGTTACCCATGTCTTCCCGCCCACTTTTCGAACGTATATATATATGTTGCTCCACAATAAAATAATCAGTTGAAGTCAGCGCTGTATCGTCTTGCCTTTCTTTGTCCGTGTTTTAGGAGTGCGCTGTGTTTTTTTTCCTCCAAGCTATATATGTCACAGCTTTCTGAGAAGCCCAAAAGAGCTTTTCACAAACCCTTTGAGTACTGTAGGCGCTTGGCAGCAGAAGGCTGTACAGGTTCTGCTTAAAGCGTGGATATGTCCCCCACCCTCCCCCCAGAAGCAGAAACAGCACACATGGCTCCATGATAATGATATGGCTAGATGCCCTGACACCGATAACATGGGCTATGTATTCGGCAAATGACCTTTATAAGGGACAAGCAGGAGGAGGAATTGAGGACTGCAAAGGGTTGACCGGAAATGCGGCGCAGTCACATAGGCAATCGTCAGCAGGAACCTCGTACAACGTCCGGCGCCGCCCTTAAATGAACACTATCCACACGCTCCACGCTCGCATGAGCGGTCCATTAACAAAAGCCCCACTTTGCTACGCACGTGATAAATAACAGCCCACGTCGCACTACTACGCTCCGCGTATTAGCTTCATGAAAACGTGGGCGCGCTTGTGCGGCGGACATTCCTTGGGGCGGCCATTCTTCTCCCACCGCCGGGCAGGTTGGCGTCGCCGCGGGCCTTCATCGTAACGAGGGTTCGCTCCGGGCGAAAGGTGCTACCGGCGATGCCACTGCCGGCGCCGCCGCCCGTCGCCGCGGCTTCCTGCCTGTCCTCCTTCTCGCCTCCTGTAGCCACGGGTGAGGGGGCGCGCCCGGTCATCAAAGGTCCTGAGAACTCTGCCTGCGGCCACAGCGCCGCTACTTCGTGCGTGGCATGGATGTATGCGACGGCCCTGCTCGCCCAAGTGGGCCCGTGTTTCGGACGGAAGTGGGACCTGCCCCGCGACTCGATGCCCCCTGCGCCTCCTGCATCTGTTTCACGCTTCGCTTTTATCTTCATCCTTCGGTAATAGCGCTTGTAACGTGGTCAAAGCGAAGCAGCGATCGCGGGTACGAGCAGAGGCGGGGCAACTTGAACAAGAAATAAGTAGCGCAATGGAGCGAGATGAAGGGCTGGCCAGGAACTCTGTGGATCCAACGATAGAAATCAGCCTGCTGGGAAAGGGAAGCTGCGAACCTTCGGATAGACACAGGAAATGGAGAGCGTCTGATGTGAATACAAGCACTATTGAAGAATGCTATGTTGGAAGCTGAAAAAAGCAGTGTGCTGAATGGGCTACTACCATGGACTAACTGCAGGCCTGTCGCTCCTGTGTACCACTCGTAAGGTGATGGGACACTTCATTTTTAAGCACATAGGCTTTTTCGCGGAAAATCATAATTTTTTTTTTTCTGAAAGGCAACACGTCTTTCGACGTGGCATATCCACGATTACGCAACTGCTACACACTACCAATGATCTCATGGCAGCTCTGGATAGGGGTGGGCAAACTGATATACTTTTCTTCGACTTTGAAGAAGCGTTTGATCGGGATTGTCGTAAAAAAATGCTAAAATTGAAGTTACAAAGCCTACTACAAAATGAACAAATTGTGAGCTGGCTTGGTTCTTATTTACCCGATAAAAAACAGTATGTCTGTATAGAAAACTCGAATTCTTTATCTGCTCCCGTACTATCAAGAGTGCCTCAAGGTTCTGTCCTTGGACCTCATTTTTATTTAGTTTTCTAAATTACCTGACTCTGAATTTTCCTGTACGATGCCGGTTCTTCGCTGACGATTTCATTGTTTATCAGAACATGAAATCCGTGCAAGATGAATGAGACTGTCGTGAGTGATTACCTTTCGGCAAATTAGCATCTGATGCCAGTCCTGTCCTATGAGCTTAAATGCCTCAAAATGTGCTCATATGATGCTCACAAGAAAGAAAAAACCGGTAATGTGTACTTACGAAAATAATAATGGAAATGTCAAGCGGGTTGACAGAATTAAGTACCTAGATTTAAATAACTAAACTAACGGGGAATGCCCAAGTTGACTATGTTGTTTCCGCGTCAGTGAGAAAGTTGTGGTTATGCAACACGGCATTAAGCATTGCACCAGCACAACAAAACTTGCAGCTTTCACGACATGCGTGAAGCCATTGCTATATTGCACTGATACTGTGTGGGACCCTCACAAAAAGACAAACATAAATCAAGTTCATAGTTTTCCAGCGCATCGGCACACATCCAAAGAAGGGAAGAAGAGTACGAGAATAATGGCGAAACACAGGTAACTGACAGTGCCTAATAAATAAATAAATAAATAAATAAATAAATAAATAAATAAATAAATAAATAAATAAATAAATAAATAAATAAATAAATAAATAAATAAATAAATAAATTGCGTTAATGGATGTGTAAGATAACGGCGATGCGCTATGAACCGCGTATTTTAGGTTTCCCGTGTTAGTGGGCCCTGATGGGGAATACAAGTATGGTTGCTAATCCTTATAACACCATCAAGTTTTACTGAATACATCCATGCATCGAGCACTGGATTGACTTTTTCTTTTGGCAAAGGGTACGACGTCAGTGCTAGTTGAAACCTTCTGGTGATTCTTTGCTGCACATGTTAGCTAACAAAGAAAAAAGACACCACTACTGTTTATCATTAATAATTAAAACTAACTTGGTCAATGGTATGCAATCAAATTGTTCAGTTATTTCAGTTTATTACCTCAAAAGGCCCCCTTTTTTCGGGGGTATTACATAAAGGGTGGGATTTTCTTGAAATGAGCAAGCAAACAGCGAAAATTACTTTGCGTTGAAGGCGATCGGTTACACGTTCTTAAAAAGTAAGTGATGAAGCGATGTCGATGATGTCACGGGATATAGGCCGTTCCAGTCCGTTGCTGCTCGAAAAATGAATGAAGCAGGACTGTTGGTAGTGTGCGATGGTGGCCGGGCAACTTGGATGACTGGTGCGGTGAGATATGCGTGCTCCGGCTGTGATATACGTACGGTAACCGATTGAGTGAAGAATGAAATAATTTGTGATAAAGCATGAAACTCGCAATGAGGCGATGGAACAAAAGGGGAGGCAGTCCTGATGTCGCTTTCAAAGAAGAAATGCTGACGTCGTATGATTGTGAAGAGTGGATGAATCTATATAGTGGCACGATTTTGAACTGTTTCTAATGCATTGATTAAGTAGGCTTGGTGCGGGCGCCATATGGCAGAGGCATTTTCTAATTTCGGTCTGATAAGTGATTTATATGCGAGTAATTTTGCGTGAGGGGGAGGGGGGGGGGGCAAGGTGGAGATGGCGCTTCAGAAAACCGAGCGTTTAATTCGATGCTGAAATGATGTTGCCAATATGGGTGGGTCACGATGAGTGACAAGTCAAGGTTACTCTTAGATACTTATAAGATGCATACTAATTCAATCGCGGTGTTAACAATGGAATATTGGAAGCAATGCGGGCTGCAGAGACGAGAGAAGCACAAGAGCTTACATTTGTTAGGATTGAGGGACATTATTTACACCAATTAAGTAAGCTATTAAGACCTGCCAGCAGGCTAAGTCGATCACGAGAGTTATTAATAGTGCGATAAATAACACAGTTGTCAGCAAACTTGCGAATACTGCAGAAAACATGATCAGGTAAGTCATTAATATATATTAAGAACAGCGAGGGACCGAGTACAGATCCTTGCGGAACGCCTGATGTAACCAGGAGGCAGACGGGTGGCCGTTAACAAAGACTGATTGAGAACGATTAGTGAAAAACTGCGCCATCCATTGCAGTATGTTGAGATGCGAGTTCAGCTGGGCAAGTTTTGCTGATAAACGACGGTGAGGAATTTTATCGAAAGCTTTTGCAAAATCTATAAAGATGGCGTCAGTCTGCACGCTACGGACAAGGTTATTGTGCAAGTCGTGAAGGAACAGCGCTAATTGGGTTCCGCAAGGCAGGCCCTCTCGAAACCCATGTTGTGAAGAATGGAAGAAATCATTTTATTTATTTATTTATTTATTTATTTATTTATTTATTTATTTATTTATTTATTTATTTATTTATTTACAATCCCCTAAGGGCCCTCGTGCGAGGGTATTAAGTCTAAGAAATTTATAATTTGGGAGTAGATGAGTCATAGACAGTCTGACATACTGGGCTGTTTTTTTTTTTTTTGCAATGCGCGAAAGAAACTAACCATCCAAAGGTAGTCCCGTAAGTACCTAATGTTTTGAACATGTGCACGAAGGAAATAACGATGGCTTAGATAAGGAGACCTGCAAGTAGGCTGCATTCTGTGCTTCGCTTTGTGCATAACTTTGAAAAGGGCATAACTTTTGCCCGCGGTGGCTGAGTGGTTACGGCGCTCGGCTGCTGACCCGAAGCACGCGGGTTCGATCCCGGCCGCGGCGGCCGAATTTCGATGAATACGAAATTCTAGAGGCCCGTGTACTGTGCGATGTCAGTGCACGTTAAAGAACCGCAGGTGGTCGAAATTTCCGGAGCCCTTCACTACGGCGTCCCTCATAGCCTGAGTTGCTTCGGGACGTTAAACCCCAATAAACCGACAACCGACTAAAGGTCTTGCCATGCACTACTGGGGACAAATTTGTCGCAAAAAAAAAAAAAATGTGTATCTGTGCGTGGGATGGAGGGTACATTCGAAATGCAAGTACACAATAGAAAATCGTAGTCGATGGACGTAACAGAGAGGAGCTTATCTTACCCAAATAATGTGCGACAACTGACCTTTTTGTGATGATCAGCACATAATCGAGGAGGATGAGAGGGAAGACACACGAGGACGGGCACTGACTTCACACTAATTTTTTTTGTTGCTTGAATCGAGGAAATAAATAGATAGTGCTCCAACTCACTCACACACACAAAATAATCTGAAGAAGATGACAACCGCTTTGCCACTTTCCTGCAGCTGGAAACGCTAATTATTTCTCTTGACATTGCTAAAGAGAGGCTGCTCATGCATCCGCCCTTTGATGAAGCGATTTCTGAGGCTTCAATGATTTCCCAGCATATCACAGTCCCTATTTGGAAATATCAGGGGGAGGAAGAAGAGATAGGAAGACAGGGAGGTTGGTCAGAAGAAGAAATCGGTTTGCTACCCTGCACTAGGGGAAAGGGATGAGGGAATATGAAAGTGAAGGAAAAAACGGAGTGACAGGAAAATGAAGTCACTAAGCGAAGCCTGTGAGCGTGCAGTGAAGTCACGGCCTATCGTGCAGGCCCGACGCTTTCAAGAAGCGGAGCAGTGTCTGGCAGGAAAATACTTAAGGTCTATGGCCTCAGGCAAATCGCGAAGCTGCTGTTATCTTCTTGAGATCAATTGTTTGTTGGCCAAGTGAGAGCATTTTATTGTAATGTTTTCCTCTTGTTTTTGGGAACATCACCGACTTGTTCCCGTGATCCAAGCAATAACAAAAATTTAGTTGAAAGTCAGCGCCCGTCCTTGTGTCTTCCGTTTGGTCCTCGTCGATTACGCTCTGTTCATCACAAATATGATATACCAACCCGTCCAAGCATCTGTTCTAACTGATCTTCGTTGGTCAAGTCAGCCATGGCGGTGTATGTACCGCTATGCATCGAAAAGCTGAAAATTGTCCGCTACTTTTCATCTTTTTGTTTCTGCTTCATTTTTTAACGATATCAATTCTGCCTAGCTCGGCGCAGGCATCTTGTGTTCATGCGTGTGGCCGTATCGCACGGAAAGCATGTTGGGGAAATTTTGTTTTACTGCTGCTTTTAGATCAGTCAATGATCTATGATTGCACATTGTTTGATTAGGATGAAATATGGTCTTTGCTTCCTGTATAGAGCAGGAGTTTAGTTCACAGTCTGTAATTTACACACAGTTTTGAATAAACCTGGGCCCACTTCGCAAACGCTTATAGACTCCGTACTTGAGTCATAAAGCAAGCAGGAAAGCAATGAAATTTCCCAAAAATGAAATACCACTCTCATCAGCATTGTTCTGCTGTTAAAAGACGGGCGCGAACGCAGTTCCCAACACGTGAATGCCTTGCCAGGAATCTACAGCCTGCATATCTCGGGTCATACGCGTTGGAGGCTACATGTTATGCTCTCGAATGCGTTTGTTTTCTCCCTGTCCTTAGC
Organism: Amblyomma mixtum; assembly: GCF_055824585.1. Classification (NCBI taxonomy): domain Eukaryota; kingdom Metazoa; phylum Arthropoda; class Arachnida; order Ixodida; family Ixodidae; genus Amblyomma; species Amblyomma mixtum. The sequence goes on from NC_143014.1 coordinate 178,007,234, forward strand.
CAAGGCCAAAACCTCTGCCTTTTATTGCCAAAGCATTGGGTAGTTCCACCGCATTAGTTACGAAAGAAGCCAACAGTCACTGAAAGCCAAGAAAGCATAGGGAAATGTCACTTCCCTTTTAGCAGCCTTTTATGTTAACCAGTCCCTGACCTCCTTACCCTTGTGTGCTCCCCCGCATTAGCATGGACAAGTACATGTGCGAAGGAAACGGGGAGTGGCAAAGTTAGTTTTTTTTTCTTAAAAATATAAAATGCACATACACAATAATTATTACTCATTTTAAAGGTGCACTGAAGAGGAATCTGAACTCGTCTTTTGGCCGCTGGAACTCGATCTACACGGTCCCAGCATTCTTAGAAACTTCGATTTATTGCCCTGTGCGGCCGATTTCCCTAACTAAATTGGATTAACGTCCGGCTCCCGCCTTTTTTTTTTAATTCCCCGCATACGGTGGGAGGAGTCGACCAACGCAAGAGGTGTCTTTCAGGCAGTCGCGTAGCGACTTTGCTTTCGATTTTATTTTGTTTCTTTTAGGTTTCCGTAAATAAATAGCTCTAGTCAGAGACTACATAGCTGCAAATTAGGCCCACGGAAATAAAAATACGCGTGGACTCTTTGCTTTCGCTGATCTCTACGTATCACTCCGCCGATGGCAGAGCGGCAAGCCGCCACGGGTCTGGGTGAAAGGTTGGTCGACTGCTCCCACCGTTCGCGAGGATTTCAAAAAAAAAAAAAAAGTGGCAGACCGAAGTTAATCCGATTTAAATTAGGGAAATCGGCCGCACAGGACAATAATTCGAAGTTTCCAAGAACGCTCGGAACGTGTACATCGAGTTCCCGCGGTAAAAATACGAGTTAAGATTCCTCTTCAGTGCACCTTGTGGGAATCCTGGCTTTCCGCCGTCGCCTTTGCGCGGCTGTGCCGGCTTCCCGCGTTGTTTCTCCTCTTTCCCTTGCTCCCGCCTCAGGCGGTGGAGAGGCGGCTAAGTGACTAATCGCTGTCATTTGGCCACAGCTCCGCCCCGGCTCCCCAAGGGCCTTTGCCATTGGCGCCTTTTGGCGGGAATTCGGGACCCGCTTTTGGCGGCCGCGCACCGCGCGACCGTCCGAGCGGGGCCTAGAGAGAGAGATCCCTCCGAGACAGCGTAAGGTGCGTACGCAACTGTTTTGTCCGCGCCGGCCTTTGCCGTTCGGACCAGTGCATACTCGAGCTCGCCCGCACGTGTCCTCTGACCTGCAGCGGCTCGAGCCTGTCCAGCGGGGTCCAGCGACATCCGACAGGCGTACATTGCGTTGATTGCCCACTCTCTCTCGCAACCGGCCCAACGGTCGACACGAGAGAGAGATCACAGCACTGCCGCGGGGACATTCTCCTGCAGCGGCGTGCTAGCGGCGCGCATTGCTCGAGTCGCTTCGTGCGCGCAGCGGAGCCTTGCTCCTCGCGCGCCCCCGGGACGGGGTGACGATTGAGTGTGTGTGTGTGTACTGCTGAAGGACGACGTGAATAAACGTCTCTTTGGTGAACTTGGAGGCCTATTTCTTTGCGGCGAATCGCTCTCCTCCCTGCGGAGGTTGAGTGCACTGCATCGGTGTCCCAGTGTGTGTGTGGTGACGGCTGATCGGGGCCCTTGGCTCGCGCGAAGCTCGAACCCGCGGTGGTTGGTGGCCTGTGTCCACGTAGAAACCCACAACCTTTAAATCTGCTGCCGTGGTGGCTCAGTGGTTATGGTGCTCGGCTACTAACCCGAAAGACGCGGGTTCGATCCCTGACGCAGCGGTCGTATTTTGATAGAGGCGGAGTGTTAGGAGCCCTTGCAAAGAACCCCAGGTGGTAGAAATTATCTGGAGCCCTCCCCTGTCTTTTCATAACCCAAGTTGCTTTGGGGCGTTAAACCCCATACACCACCACGATTTGAAGTCGACCATTTTAATTTTAGTGTTCAGGCTCTCAGTTCAATGTAATTCAATCCCTGATTGACTGAGGTGACCAATACGGCCAGAAAGTTGCGTGCTGCTGAGCTTTCATGGTTTCCCGTTAATCTTTATGCCTTGTGTCAAGTTCCTTCTTTATTCTTGTTTCACGCTGCTGACGAGGTGTATACCTCTGGTAAGCTCCCTTTTGTCAGTAACTTCATAAACTCGCGTCGTCAAGCTCAAAGTAGTCAGCAGTGCACCCCTACTATAAGTGCTAATGCGGGGGTCTGGGCAACTCACTGTTCTAGTTCGTATCCTGTCGAATCAAAATACAGTAAGCAGAAAACAGTGAAAGCTTTCTCCGTTATCGTATTAGCGCTGCAGAGAGCAGTATCTATTCGCGTCTTTCCTGGGCCTGTCTCCTCCCTTTCTGGTCGCACTCTACAATGTCGATACACGTGCTCGGTAGCATAGCAGCTCGTTGAGTGAATGGCAAGCCGAACGACTACTGATACTGATTGCATCACGAGCGGGGTCACGTCTTCCACCCTTGCAAACAAGTAAATACCCACACGGCGGGCAAAGTGGATCCCCAATTTTGACCCCTGACGCAAAATGATCTTTCCACTATAGGCTGCATTCCTCTCTTTCCCCACCTTTGTTTTCTTCCTCGTTTCTGTCTCCCCCCTCCCCGCATCCGGCCCTTTTCTTACGTGCCCAGCAGCAAGCACTGCATCTAGTGCGTGCGACCGACCGTGAAAGCGGCTGGCCGGCAGTGTGTGCAGGTCTCGCCCTGCTCACTAAACGTGCCGTCGGAAGGGGGGCGAAGAGGGCCGGTCGAGTTTGCGGGGGCTGCGCTCGCTTCATTGAGATAAGGAAAGAGGAAGTGGGGTCAATTACTCTTGTCCCGCCGGGTCAGCGTTTATCGCCGTGATGCGGGTCTCGAATCTAGCTGGCCTGCACTGATCTTTCGCTTATGGCGAGTCTCTTTTTCTATTCGGCCCCGTGCTGATTTCTGAGGTTCGTTTGACAGGAAATGTCCTGCGCAGCGCAGCGCGCACAGGCATTGGCGCTCGAGCACACGGCCATCCAAGCTCTGTAGCGCGCTCTCAACGTGGCCTGGCATTTAGCTGCCTTGGTACGAATGTCTTCAGGACTGTTGCTGGAACGATATTACCTCTGGATGGAAAGGAGCTATAGGAGTCGGTCAACAGGCTCGTGGAGTGTCTCTTGCTTTCTCCAGACTGCCCTATATAGGCGCGCCATGGCAGTTATCATGTGCAGTGACGACGAAAACGCCGTGCTTGCGCCCTGGAAATAATTCATAGCCGATAATTGGGATCAAAAGCAAATTCAGAAACATTTTGGTGAAAAAAAAAACAGCAGAAGATTTCCTGCCAATGAACAGTTGTCTGGTAATAAAACGTCCGATCGAGAATTGTTTCAGAAATAAAGAAGAAAAGACATTGCCAACTGGGATGAAACCCAACAAAACTCCAGCGACATGCGTTTTACCTCAAATTAATATAAAAGTTGAACTTATTTCTCTATGTTTATTTGCGCTTTCCCATTTTCTTTCCAGATTCTCGAACTGTCCTGCGAAATTCTGTTCCAAAGTGCAGAATCCTTAGGTTTCTAGCATGCACTGAGCAATCAGGTTTTTTTTTTTTTCACGATAGTTAGTAGTGGGAAATATGATCTCGTTTTCTTGCTTAATCTATGATTAATTTCATAGATTAAGCACAGACTTTTTCATAATTTTTTTTCGGAAATCTTGACTAGCGGTCTCTCTTGAGGTAAATAATTTTCTTGAAAACTAAGCAAGCTTTCACTAGTTAATGTGGGCTTTTTCGCGTACCGTACACAACCTTTTAATCCATTTTATACAAGAGGCGAGAAGCGTTCTTTTCGAGGTGAATTACAGTGGTTAAGCACCGTACAGTAGATTTAAGAGTCGTTATATACTTCTCCACCAATGGCTCGCTAAGTACGATTCCCAATAACCATTTCATTTTTTTTTTTGCTCATAACAGTTTTCATAGAAGACGCCATGTTATTTTCCCAACTTAGAAGTAGCAGAAAGATTTCATGTTTCGATCGGCCAACGTTGGACTAGACATTGTAGCGCATCAAAATAACTTCACAAGAACTGCAATTTGACGATATATTTTCAGCACGCAGTTTGCAGAGCAGCAGCAGTAAAAATCAGTTATCGCTTCTAAGCATGCACCCTTACCGCATCCATGCAGGCGTGTGACTCCATCGTAGTCACAGCCTCAAAGTTTCGCGCTTGTACTGTCCGAAATCAAATCTGTACTACCATAGAACAAATAAAAATAATGATCCTGCAATCATATGTCATGCAGAGCAATTCGACACCATACATCGCCGAGCGGATGGCAGTGGCGAGTTCCGTCAGCTTCCCCCTGCCAAGCTCCTAGCAAATTTGGCACTGCCAGACTGGGTAGGCAGTGTTCGCGGAAATACGTCATTGTCGCTTCCATGAGATTAAGCAAACAAGTACGTACTACCCTGCGGTAAGACGCAAAGTCTCCCGGTCTGCTGCATGCTGCCAAACCGTTGGGTGCCTTCATATAGACGGTGGAGAATCAACGCTCTGTGACAGTGCCGACACCGATGATATGGCATTCATCAAGGTATGCAGAGTAACGCTGTCTGTGATCACGAAAAATCCCGCACGGTTTAGCCGATCAGTGACGCTACAGCAGGGCTAGCCGATCGGGCGTCGAGTACAAGCGCGAGTACATTATAGAGGCTGTCCTCCCAGATTAGCAACTAGGAACTGCGGGAAAGAGCACAATGGATATTTGCGATCGGAGCCCGGTCTGCTGCCGCCAAGCCCACTTTCATTTCTATCACTCAAAAAAAAAAAAAAAAGAAGAAAACTGAAATAGTGATCACACCCGGGGTCCACTTTGTGCCTGTGCAACTGCTGCGTGTGCTTTGAAAGCTGCTCCCCCGCATGGGTGTGTGGCGTTGTGTTTCACTTTTGGAAGGGTCACGACGAGTGCTTTATGGTGTGAGGAAAGTGTAGACACAGACTTGAGCGTCTTGTCGGGCATCGCGATTGCAGGCAGCGTCCCGAGAGCGGTCGTTCTCTGCTCGACCCGCCACCCCGCCACAGGTACAATGACGCTCCGCCTCTGCTACATCCATGCCCCCCCCCCCCCCCCCCCCCACGTAACGCGACTCTCGTTCCACATGGCCGCTGGGCGCTTTATCATAGCGCGGCAGCTGCAACTGCGCAGGCGTGCGGGATGCCAACCCATCCAGTATTTTCAGTACTTCTTGAGAGGTGTTTCGAGGCCTTCGGCGACGCCTTTTTTATAATAAAGGAGCAATTAATGATCGGCATTCACCCAAGCGCAGTACAAAGGAGAGCTAACAGCTTCCACAAAATCACCAATTATTGAACTCTTAATTATTAGCAATTAAAGCAGGGACGATGGTGAATCAGACGGCTGGGGTCCCTTGAGCTTCCACAGCAACTTCGCAATTAAAGAAAATTTCTGCCTGGTCTGGGGTCCCCTAAAGATCGGAGTGACGCCTTTTTTGACGACGAAGTTAGCATGAGGCGCGACACACGAGCTATGTGCACGGGGTGGTCATGTGATCCCGGACGCTCGATGTTGAGCACTGCCTCTCGACGAATATTGGTGGGAGGACTTCGCTATAGCTAGAGCTGCAAAAGTTACAGCATTGGATGTGAAAATTATTCTGCGCCCTTCCGTAAAAGGGGAATCATGCAGTTGATTCCAAATCACAAACTCTTGATAACAGCTTTAAAGTATCTGTCTTTAAAGTATGGGGGGGGGGGGGGGGGGGGGGGCTGGCTGTTGACTGGGGGGCTGCTGACCGGCCTTGGACATCGGGATGGTGCGACTGCGAAGGTCCACGGTGATGGGGAACGGTGGTGACCGCAGCAACCTCCACCAAATGTAGAGCGGTTTATTGGCACGTTGAAGCGCCGGCGACGAAGACCCTGGCGCAAGAAGTCCAGGAATCAGCGAGGCGAGGGACCGGCACACAAGCGGCAGTTCTCCAGCACGAGCCTTGTTGTTGTTGTTCTTGTTGTCCTCTAGATAATGGCGCGTCTTCTACGGGCGGCGCTAGCGCTTCGTCGTCGTTGGTGGCGGTGCTGTATCATCTTCTTCATTCCAGTAGAGACAATGGAGCGATTAAATGATTCATCTCCATTATCCATTAAAGTCTCTTTCCTTCCTAAATGATTCATCGAATTACTGCAATATAGAAAGGAACTTCCAGAGTTGTACTTGTTTAAACCCCTTTATTTAGCTCACGCAAACACTGTTTTCCGCATACGACACGTTTAGATACAAATCCGGTCTATGATGCTATAGTTGACCTGATATATCGAAAAATGAAAACTCTGAGCATGCGTTTTCCTTTCAAGCTGTACAGGAATGGGTGTGAACGCGTCCACCGTAAGGGCCCTCACGGCTGGAGAGCACATTGGAACTCACCTCACCAGCCAGCTCAACCGGCTAACCTAGAGCACCCCAGGAAGGCAAGTTCTTTGTAGACTTGGCTATCCAGAACAAAATAGAGAACACTGTCAAGCAGTCACAATAGAGTCTGTCCTCAGGACAAGAATCAAGGTCAACCCGATTCAACGAGACATGCACACTGAGTACCATGCAGAGAGAAGGCGCTCTAGAGCAAAATTCCTTCAGGCAAAACACGGAAACCTCACAAACGTCAAATACACAGACGCGGCTCAATATTCCTCCCGACCTGCTATTGTCGCCTGCGTCGTCGACCACACCCTGCAGATTGTCAGCCACCACCACACGAACCTTCAAAGCCGTAGAAGCAGAGGAGACGGCCATTTCTTTCGCAATGGCCTCCGGCTGCGCGGAAGACAAAATCCACATGGTCTCAGACTCCTAAGCGGCGGTTCGAAATTGTGAAAATGGCCGCATATCAGCAAACGCACACCTTATCTTAACAACGCAAAAACGCCACTTTCCAGAAAGTGTACTCACCTGAGCTACAGGCTACAAATCTTTAAGCGGTAATAATTAAGCGCGCGCACGCCGTTGCCCGAGGTCTTTGTTCCGACAGAATATTCAGCGGCCCCGGAGCCATTCCCACAACTGTACACTGAGATCCTTACCTACCACAAGCTAAATCGACGAATCTACCCCACACCCCAAAAAAACGCTGGTGCGAGAAGAAGCGTAGCTTGAAGGCAGCTACAGATGCGCACATGCCCACACTCTTACACCACATACACCCTACTTTATACCCAAACACATTTTCGCTATGGGGGGAACAACCAACACTGTGTCACACTAAATGGGCTTGCCAAAGCGCGCAGGCCGCACCGAAAATCCCAAACCCACAACCTGAGCAATGGGAGGCCGTGCTTTTCAGCTCAGGCCTATAGAGGACCAGATACAGCTGGTTTAGCGGGCGCAGCAAGCAGCTAAGGCCGGGGGGAGCCCTGGACTAAGCCTCTCTCCCAGTTCGGGAGGCGCAATGTTATTTATTGAATCAAGTTTACGATCACCACCTCTCACAGACGATGGCGTTCTCACTAAGAAAGTAACACAAGAAAATGAATACGCTCTCATATAACAAGGGTAAAAGCGTAGCGCAAAAAAGACGACGACTCAGACAGACACACACACCGTCGTGTGTGTTTGCCTTTCTAAGTCTTCGTCTTTTTTGCGCTACGCTTTTACCCTTGTAATGTGAGCCAACGAGCCCAAGCGTCTACCCTTCTGCTCTCATATAAGCTCTTTCTCAGCGCAGGAGATGGGCGGCTGTCATCTGCGACACATGTAAGAACTATCCAAGGCTCACTGAATACGGAAGGGCTATTGCTCATTGAATTGAGTTACGAAGCTGATAACATCTAGTTCAATCACATTATTTTTTATTTACTGCCACAACTACCATTACTACTACTCGTACCACTGCCCGGTGACCCGCACGGTGAGGCTGCCACGCAATGCGAACTGCGTTTCAAATCGTCAGCAGGTCATCCCACAACCTCTGGCTGTAAGTACACCTTGGGAGCACACTACGGGCCACTTGCGTCTCTCTCTTGATGTCTTCATTGCAGCCCTTGTTTCCTGCTATCAGAAGGGCGTGCAGGAACGGCGCGTGACCTCGCACCGCTGTTACCACGCCCGGTAATGCCTCGTTTAGCCTTTTCATTATTTTCCATTCTTAATCAACCCCTCGCAGATCCGGCCCCGTGTGATACATGACGGCCACAAATCGTGCGAATTTGGCGGAAGCAAACCACAAGTAGCAAAAAGGATTTAGTACGTACTCTCGCAGAGCCGAGCCCAGGGCCCGACGCCTGTCCCGCCATCACTCGAGCCCACGGCGTGCAGCGTCTGCTGCGAATTGTCTCGTCTCATTAATTAGGCGTAAGGCACTCACGCCTCGGTACATGCCCCGCGGCGCCCGTTACAACGTGCGCTCCAGAGAACACGCCTGGCCCTTCAAGTGCGGTGGCCGTTCGGCTTTCCTCTAATGACCCTTGCTCCAGTCCAGGGGAGACCTCTTCCCCCTTCACGCCTTATCTCAACCGCTATACGTCGTTCACGTTTTCGCGTCCCTCCTTTTTCCTGAAGCAATATCCGGGTGAATGTGACTACGCAACGCGTCGCAGAAGTGCACAGTATACAGACGCCTGTGAGCATCCGCGATCATCATTATGCGAGCCTCCTAATTTCATTGTCCCTTTCTGATCCTTCATTTCTCTTTTGCTTCTTTTTTTTTCGCGTTCGGAATAAATTTAGACGAATGTTTGGGTTAATTTTGCAAAGCCTCAGTTCGCACGCTCCTTAGAGGGCGAGGAGCCAGGAAACAGTTTTGTTCCTGATAGACGAGTTCACTAATGAGGGACGGCACACCTCATGAGGCAACCGATCGACCACATCTCAGACTTGACGCTGAACTCGACATGTGCTTTGTCCTTCGCCGTTTAAAAAAGGGAAAATACCTGTTGTGTCGATTTGCGTGTGTGTGAATACCGTTAAGGAATATGCTGAAGGGGATGACGTCCGAGACTGCACACACTAGAGCGCGAGTCTTGCAGCGCCACATAACGCCAGAGCACAAAGACAAAAATTCCCTCAACTCAAAAGGGCTTGCCCGGTCAACGCGTCGCTTCTTTTATATGTGTCCGCAATTTAATTCCGAAAAACTGTGCCCAATAAGCGGGTTCTTCAAAGCGAAGTACACAACGAAGCGTGGTAACCGCGATATACAGGGTCTGTTCTGAAAGTAGTAGGACTGATTTTTTTTCTCCAATTTTTATTCATGATAATAGTACAAACGATTAGTATTTTTCAAAAGAGCACCCTTCCGCATCTGCACACTGCTGCCAATGAGGTTTCCAGTTTTCGTACGCCTCCAGTAACGCCTGGACCGGAATGCTGTTTTGCTCCCTCGTCACGCCCTGTTGAACCGCCTCTACCAATCCGTGATGCTTCTCCTTGAGCGTCGACTTTATTCTCGGTAATAGAAAAAAGTCAGGCGGGGTCAAGTCGGGGCTCTAGGGGGGGCGAGGCAGCGTTGCCACCTTGTGCTAGGCAAGATACTCCATTACGAGGAACCCTGTGTGGCTCGGCGCGTTGTCATGGTGCAGGCGCCATTTGTTGGCGATGGCTGAGCGGACACGAACAATGCGTTTTCGCGGTCTTCTGAGGACTTCCACGTAAAAAACTGCATTAACTGTTTGTCTGGGTGGTACGAACTCTTTGTGGATGACTCCATGTCGATCAAAAAAGCAAATGAGCACGGACTTTTTCTTCGATTTGCTCTATCGCGCTTTCTTGGGGCGTGGGGAAGAAGGAGTGGGCCATTCTGACCTCTGCCGCTTGCTCTCCGTGTCGTATTCAAGCACCCACGTCGCGTAACAGGTCACTACGTTATCCAAAAAAATCGGGGTCCTCATTCACGTGATGAAGAAGATCCTGTCAGATCGCTTTCCGGCTGGGCTTTTGCTCCTCTGACAACACTCGCGACACCAACTTCGCGCACACTTTCGTGATGGCTAAGTTTTCCGTCACTATCTCAAAAACTTGGATTTCAGGAATGCTAAAGTCATTAGCAATTATTCTGATACTCATCCTGCGATCACTGTTAAGTAAAGTTTTCACCACGACACATTTTCGTTGATCTTGTTGGTCGATGAGCGTCCGGATTGGTCGTCGTCTTCCACTCTTTCCCTACCTTCTTAGAACAACTAGAGCCACTCAAAAACACCTGATCTACCCATGGCAGCATCCCCGTAGGCCTCCTTAATCATGTCATGACTCTCTTTGCCCGTTTTACCAAGCTTTACACAAAATTTGATCGCGTATCGCTGATCCAGTAAACACTCCATGATTCTGCGTGACGAGGCGTTTCGACAAGGGGCCACAGTACAAGAGACCTGCTTTCTTCAACGGCCGAGAGCAGTCTGCCGATTTTCCCCAGCGTTCCCAATATCCCCTTTCACCGATCCTGCGCGCGCAGACAACCTTTCGTCCACCCGTTCGCCCAGGAAAAAACCAGTCCTACTACTTTCAGAACAGACCCTGTATTCCTTCTTTTTATTTGGATTCAGTATGGTGTTCTAATGGCACGCCTACACCTCGCGCTAATTATGTTTTATAAATGAAATAACCTGTGGAATGCGTGTGCTCAATTGTTGCCGCCACCTAGAGACAGAAAATGACCGCTGCTGCCGGAGAAAAACGCTGACTTTCCGGGCCATTTCATTCTCTAATGCACGAGATGAGCACTGAGAACTCAGTACACAAGACTAGCTTCTTAAGTCGGGTTCGCTTGCATCGTGCACTTTTAGCGTTCACTTTGCAGCTGGAAGCCTGAAGCGCTTGAACTTGCCGCATATCTAGCGTATTCCGGCACCCTGCACCAGAATAATCCAAAGCAACAACAATCAAAAACTCAATGACACTCGCTTGGGCGACACGACGGAAATGCGTGATCAGTCGCTGCTACAAACTGCGCTCATGGGCGACAGGTCGATTTAATATTTATTTTTAATTTATTTTATTTTTCGCTCTAAGCGTCTTCGTTCTCATCTTCTTTTAACGCCGCCACATCGGTGACTCTCTACTTTACATTTACATGTCAAGAACTCGAGAATTTTGCTCTTCGCAGATGATTTCAAATTATTCCGTAATATTAGAGATATTGAGGACTGCCGCCAATTGCAAGCTGACATTAACAACGTTGAGAATTGGTGTTTGATGAATCGCTTAAAACTGAACATTAAGAAGACTTCCGTCCTGTCTCTAACTAGGAAACGCGACACAGTTACGTTTGATTATACACTTTTGGCGGGTCAAATTTCTCGTGTGGCCCATGTACGAGACCTTGGTGTTGTTGTTGATTCAAAGCTTGATTTTAGACTACATGTAAATTCAATTGTCGAGGAGGACACAGGGGCGCAATAAAAGACACGGACATAGAAGTAGACAAGGACGAGCGCTCGTCCTTGTCTACTTCTATGTCAGTGTCTTTTATTGCGCCCCTGTGTCCTCCTGAAAAGTTATGAACCAACACGCCCAAATACAAGTACTTCTGTGTGAAATTCAATTGTGTTACGCGCATTGAGGCATATTGGTCTTATCTCTAGACTAACAAAAAAATTTCGACGGCACGAATGTCTACGCACTCTATATTGTGCCCTTGTGAGACCGCGTCTTGAGTTCGCGTCAGTAGTCTGGAATAGCGTATCTGTAGCCTATTGCACGAAAATTGAAAATGTCCAGCGTAAGTTCATACACATCTATTATGATAGATATATTGGTCGCCGTCGTTTCTACGACTATGACTCTCTTGGCAGACCTCAATATGTGTACTCTTGGCGACAGGCGACACATACGTGACATGCAGTTTCTGCAAAAAGTCGTGCGCGGTTTCATTAACTGTGGGACCTTACTGCTGTCGCTGAATTTTCGTGTGCCGCATGCAAAAGCCGCAAAATGTTTCGACACATGTTATCCCGATTTGCGCGCCATCTGTCCAATGACTCGTTTACAAATCTTGTGTAACAAAACGTTTATTGACATGGACATATTTGCCTAATTGCTGTTTCATGCCTGCTTTTAAATGTTTTGAAGTGGTCATTTTGATGTATCTGACCTAGTGTGCGCTCGTTTAGGCCACTTGGCTCTTGAGGCACACTCAAATAAACATATCCATCCATCCATCCATCCATCCATCCATCCATCCATCCATCCATCCATCCATCCATCCATCCATCCATCCATCCATCCATCCATCCATCCATCCATCCATCCATCCATCCATCCATCCATCCATCCATCCATCCATCCATCCATCCATCCATCCATCCATCCATCCATCCATCCATCCATCCATCCATCCATCCATCCATCCATCCA
>NC_143014.1:178522071-178652071 GCF_055824585.1 Amblyomma mixtum
TAACATATAGCCTCCTGGCGACTGTCCTCAGAACCGGGTAACCTAGAGTGTTGCGGCATCTTGCGGACAGTGGCGTTGTTACGTTTCGTGGAAGTGACCAGATCGAATCTCCAGCTCACCAACATTTCCCCCGCTAACCCCCGTCTGATGTACACAACCGAGTCCCCATCGGTTGTGCAAGCGACGCGCTCACTGAGAGTTAGAAGGATGTCGCCTGAAGCGAAGCCCCGATGAGACGCGGCCCGCAGCCGAGTGCGGCTAATTGGCACAGCAATGGCGGCGGCGGGGGTAAACAACCGCCACCCGACCGTGCCCGTGACGGCGTGTGCGCACGGCGTCCACCTTATTGTCGACTGTGCGGGCTGCTGACCAAATGAAGAAAGACGCAGCAGTAAACAGTAGAACAAACAATAACGCTGATTAAACGCTTTGACCCGATTGCAAAGCCACTGGTTCGCACCGGCCGCGTTTCGTGACTTCTTTAACGATCTGTGTGCGAATGCCGTTTGTTCCTTTTGTGGAAAAGAAAGAAAAGAGATGGGAAGCTCCCGCAACACCGCGAATTATCGACAGCGTATTGCGCCGGGCATAGTATTTCCTGGAACTCGCGAGTGATTCTGCAAAGCGAAAAGAAGGCTGAGAAAGGGGACAACAAAAAACTGTTCATTGTTCACTAAGAAACTCTGAAAAAGCCCCTAAAAGGTGCCGGGACTTTATTACTTCAAGAGAGAAAAGGCTAGGAGCTGAGCACAGAAAGAAAACTTGACACCTGGCAGACAACAAATGGTGTCAGAAGTCGGTACATAGCTGTGTAGCTTGAAGGGTGTCAAAATCCTTCGGAGACCATAACTCTAAACTCTGACTCCTTAGAAGCCTGCATCTACATTTGTCACCCAGTAGGCATCCACTCACGACGAGGCTGTGTGCAGGCCTATTCAGACCTATCTACTGACCAGACACGGCAGTGGCGAAATAATTTCAGAGGAAGATTTTTTTTTTTCTTTTTGTTGAAGATATATCTGGAATTATTACAACACTAGCTATTTCGCGCACCCAGGCGTGAAAAAGGCGACTCATAATTCTTTTTTCCCGAACGACTTTTACACGGAGCTTTTTGGTCACCGTTTTTCTGCACACTAGCACAGTCTAGAGGTCCTAAAACGATAACCAACAGACGAACGAAGTTAAGCGCGATAACGAATTTTTTCTTTTCATATTTCATATCGTCCCACGCGGCCGAAAACTGCGCCCCGCCTAAAACGCGCGCAGGAGCTTACTGCCAACGACGAAATTAAGGTCGACTAAGAAGCGTCCTCTCAAGCAACCACTCACCATATTTTAGCGGAGAGTGCAGAATGCTGAGGAATTACTAACGGTCTACGCACCTGCCGTGAGCAATATCTCACCAAGATTGCAAGATGCACGATTTAATTGCCTCTCAAATGTCGCGGCCAGTCATATTGCGTCCATGCAGTCAGGCGCACGCCCCAGAAAGCCATCGCACGTCTGCGCAAGACTCCTGCACATCGCAACGCTGGCACAATTAATTTGGACCGCGCTCTTGAATTAGGCTCGTCGCTGGCCGTTCCTGCGAGGCATTCCAGCCTTTTGAGTGCGCGGAGCAACGTCCGATTGGGACGGGCCGCTCAGTACCCGCAGACGCACGCACGCGTGGTTCGTGCAGTCCCCGGCTGTGAATCGGCCCCCCAGTTGTCAGCTTGCGCAGAGATTCTCGCCCATCTCCCCTCACTTCTCGTGGCTACACGCTGTGACCCTATACCTGCCGCGTCCACTCGCAGTACTGCCCAGACTCCCTCCACCTCCTTTCGCTTCCCTCTTCTATAGGTGGTGTTACACCAACAACTGAGCGCCCCGTCTACCCTTCTTCTTCTTGCCCGCTCTGGTTACCACAATGTCCCCAGTTCCAAAAAGTTGTTCCAGTGATATGCACCAACTGACCCACATTAAGATTTTACCACAACCCCCGAGCAGAATGGCGGGCTGTAGCAGTAGTATTACTTCGGATCTTTCATAATGGGCGGCAGGGGAAAGGGAGGGGGGGGGGGGCAAATAAATACAATGCAAAGAGTGATACAGATATAATACAATACAGCAACATGTAATGCAATACAATGATGGTTTTGGCTTAGTTTTTGAAATGTTATAGCGCAAACAAAGACACGGACAAGAGAGACGACACACACACACAAGCGCTAACTGCCAACTGGATTTATTCGTCGAAAGCCACACCTTTTATAGGCCGAAGGACCGTGACAGAAAAGATGACAAAAAACAAAAACAAGGGTTGTGTCAGAGCCATCAGATCGCGAGCGCATGCGCGGGTAGGCAAGGGCATCGCACTTCCGTTTATCTTCCGTCTAATCAACAGGTATCGGCATTAAAAAAAGTCAATCTCAGCCTGGAACAGAGATAAAGAAGGTTCGCTGATGCACTCGCTGCCATGTTTTCGTATGTGGTAGGCTTCTAGGCCTATTCGTGCTGTCCTGTCTTTACTTTAACCAAGAACCTTTGTCTCCTCAAACCGGGCCACACATTCTCCACAATTACTTACATGGTAAAAGTAATTAAATAACCAAGTAAATAACCAAGTAATTAATTACATGGTAAAAGTAAAGACAGGACAGCACGGATAAGCCTAGAAGCCTACCACATACAGAAACTTGGCAATGAAGGGCAGTAGATTCCAAAAAGCTTAATTTCACAGGAGAAACCGTAAAAACCAAAGAGTTAAGGTCGAGGTGCAATGCGACCTGTGAATATTTTACGTACCCCAGAAGCTTACAGGCAATGCATGCCAGGGAAATGGTGCGATAATTGAATAGGTCGGATTGGTTACAAGCTTTGAACACCGGTACAACTTTGCTTACTTTCCAATATTTCAGCTATGAAGCAGTCAGTATAGACAGTTCGAAATTCACTTGCAGGAATATACTAGAAATGTCCTAAGTGCTCTAAAGTAAATTGCTAGCTATTCCGTAAGGCCCAGGCACGATCGATATTTTAAGATTATAAAAGATTTGCACATTACCTTCAGTTGTAATGCGAGTGGGGGAATCTGAGAAATATTTTAACCGGGAAATAATTTTCTGAAGAGGTTCATGGGTGAAGACTGATTTAAAATATGAATTCATATCACCTGAACGGTACTCGGTGGAAATAGATGAATAATTATTATAGAACAAGATAATGTTTTGTGAATGGTTGGCGCTTGCTGTCAGCAGGATCTACAATTTCTTTGGATTGCTATTAATAACATTCAGAAAGGCTAGGTGAAATAATTTGTTTCTATTGCGCTGTAATAAACCTGTGTGTTCGGGAAGAGAAGTAAATTTTTTGTTTTTTTTTTTCATTTAGAACCAAAAGTAGAATGTGTAGCCTCAAATTAGAGGCTTTTTTTTAGACACTCTTCTTAGCGTGCTACAAAGCCATTCACTTCCAGCAACACTGAAAATTTGTATGAGGAGAACATACGCGCCAACAAGCGGCAATATTTTGTTTTTACAGATCAGTCACCTTTGATCTACTGTTCGATTAAAAGAAGAAAGTGAGAAATGCCAAAAAAAACTTGTTTTGCTCGAAGTTTACTACAAAAGTTTGTAAATTCATTCTCTTTTTCTCTCCTACGTGCTGACTTATGAGTCGCGGTTTTAGTAACACACCGTGCAGAAGTGTAAGTGAACAATCTAAAGCAATTGTCTGCCGCCGCGGTGGCTCAGCGGTTACGGTGCTCGGCTGCTGTCCCGAAAGACGCGGGTTCGATCCCGGCCGCGGCGGCTAGAATTTCTCTGGAGGAGAGATTCTAGAGGCCCGTGTACTGTGCGATGTCAGTGCACGTTAAAGAACCCCAGGTGGTCGAAATTTCCGGAGCCCTCCACTACGGCGTCTCTCATAGCCTTAGTCGCTTTGGGACGTTAAACCCCATAAACCATAAACCAACCAATCTAAAGCAATTGTTTTCAGTAAACAAAAGTACCGACTTCAATTCTATGGCTAAGGCTATTCAGGCCAGATATCGGAGTTGCCACACTTGAGACGGTTGCAACGACGTGGGCGCCAAGGTGGGCTGGGTCATCTTTTTCCTACGCGTAATAAATCTCAAAAACAAAGAGAGGATGTTCATGCAGTTGTGGGCAGCAGCAGAACCTACTTACATTCCGCCAGCAGAACAACGAATGCCAAAGAAGTTCCTAACGAAAATACCACGCCAGCTCGCTGCTGCATAGTAAAGCTGTCATATGCCACTGACGGTGAATGCTGGAATGCAACATTATCGATGGGTTTGTCCTTGTAGGCCGGTTAATTGCAGCAACGATTTGCAAGCAGCACCATAAAAAGTAGTTATTGGCCAGACTTTCAACTGAGGACATGAGATCCAGCTCGGTGTTCGCTGGGAAGTTTGAGCATGGCAGGGAAAACCGCAAATGCGTGCTTACATTGTGCCCTTGAGTACAACACGTGGAGCTATTGAGGCCGCATTAAATGCGCGGACTGCTCATATCGACGAACCGCAGTCGAGAGCCGCGAAGCGTTCATTTACCCCCGCGACTTGGCACCTATAGATGCGCATTTGTCTCCGATGTTCCTTTTTCACCGACACCCCGCTTCCGTTGCCATGCAATCAGCGATAGGCTGAGACGTATATATAAAAGAGGAAAAGATGAACGCAGTCACTCATTCCATACACGAACCGCTATTCAATCTTGTAGCGCGCTGGGCTGAAGAGATGCTGAGAAGCACAGATGTCTCTTAATGCACGGAAACTGATACAGTGCAGCGGCTTGTCTCGGTCAATGAAAAAAAAAAAAAAAGAATACTTCTCGTGACCACTTTTGTGTTCCACACACTTTTGATGCCACATCATTTTTGCAGCAAGCTTCGAAGTCATTATTCGTCCGTGAAGCTCGCATAGTCAGCAGTGTTTCCTGTTTGTGTCTTCCATGCACATTACTGCTGGTGCGGCACTCGCGACAGATTCATTCTTCTTCCGACACCGCTTAGGGATGCAGGACGCGATCGGGAAACGACGCCGGCAATCGGCGCTTGTCATTCATCATGCGCCAGAGACAGCTCTCAGCTTCTCGGGTTTGCATGTTGTGCTTCTTTCAGGGAACTCCGTGTGGCCGATAGGTTTTCTTTCACTAGCGCCAAGCTTTAAAATGAGGAGAAGGAAGGGTGATTTAAATATGTATGCGTGTTTGATAAGTAGCAAATATTGGGGAGGGGAAAAAACGCAGTTTTGTGCATAGCGCTCCTGGGGCTTCCTCTGCATCTCTTTTTAAGGCAAAGCCTCTCTGAATGATTAAAAACCAGTTAAAGTGGCAGAAGCGAAAGCTACGCCATTAGTAACAGCATTCATGCTGCGCTGAAATAAGGCAGGATCTGGCTGAGGTGCGTTCGGTATGAAGCCTGCAGGAAAATAACTTTACTTTGCCACTCAGTGAAGAAGTTTTGAGCTGCCTACTTTCACCTTTGTTCTGAAGCTAAGCTATAATATTAATAATGATGTTTATTTTGGCCATCATGTCAGTATACGAGGTCTGTTAGAAAAGTATCCGACCTTTGGCCGTTGAAAAAAAACTTGCATAACTGGAGCGTTGCAAACCTAGTCATCTTTAAAGTAGTCTACTTGGGACTCCACACACTTCTCCCAGCGGTGCTGCCATTGTGGGAAGTATTCCGAAAAGGCCCTTTTCGGAATGGAGTTTAGCTTAGCTGTCGTTGCAGCCATAATGTTCTTCCTTGTCTGAAATCGCGCTCCTTTCAATGGCCTTTTGATTTTGGGAACCAGCCAGAAATCGCAGGGGCCATATCAGGACAGTAAGGAGTCTGTTGAACTACAGGAGTCTGGTTTTTCACCAAAAAATCTGATTCGAGTGCGAGGAATGTGCAGGAGCATTGGCGCGATGGGTGCGCCAATTTCCTGTTGACCTCAGCTCCGGGTTCTTGCGCCGCACAGCATCACGTAGGCAACGGAGGACATCCCTGTAGTACTCTTTGGTCATTTTTTGACCCTGTAGAGTGCGTACTCGTGGTCTGCCACACAGAGGGTGTCAAAGAAAGCAGTCAGCATCACTTTCACATTGCTGCGCAATTGGCGGGCCTTCTTAAGTCTTGGTGACGTGGAATGCTTCCACTCTGACGACTGGGATCTGGTTTCCGTGTCGCACCTGTACACCCAAGACTCGTCACTAGTGATTATGATGTTGATGAAGTCGGGGTCACTGTTTGCGGAATCCAGCATGTCCTGTGAGACTTCAACACGAAGCTGCTTTTGCTCCACCGTGAGCAGCTTCGGCACGAATTTCGCCGCAACTCTCTCCATGGCCAAATCTTCGGTGATAATGGAATGTGCGGAGAAATTGCTCATGTCCACCTCTTCCTCAATTTCTCGGATAGTCACGCGATGGTCCCGCATCACCATAGCGTTCAGTTCGGCAATGACCTTGGCATGTTGATGGCCGATTGGAGCGTGGCTCGTTCTCCACCGATGTGCGGCCATCTTTAAAACAATTGTAACACTGCTTAAGCTGTGTGCTGCTCATAGCATCTTCACCGAAAGCCGTCTGAATATTTCGAATGGTTTCCACTCGGCTGTCGCCGAGTTTATGGCAAAATTTGTTGCAGTAGCGCTGCTCCTTTCACTCCGCCATTTTCCTTGCAATAAAAAACCGACGAGAGCACTGCACACTGCCTCGCTCAAACGCTGCTTCCCAGCGACTGACGCTATCGGCAGGCGGGAAAAAATTCATGCATGCGCATGAAGGTTCAAGGTCGCCTGATGCAAGCGCGGTTGTCTCATATCCATCAGGTGTTCGCAAAAAAAAATAAAGTCGGATACTTTTCTAACAGACCTCGTATATAAATAACTGACTGATGTTCTTGTTCTTGTTATTAGCGTTGTTGTTGTTGTTAATAGCACTGCCCTGTAATCTCTCGTAGGTTAGATTATGTGTCAGCTGTCTGCTGACGACTCCGGTCAGCAGATAAAGGCCAATGACTGGACTTCTGGAGATATTCCCTAGGGTTGCCGAATGCAGCACATTCTGGATAGCAAACCAGCGCATGAGAGAATGGAAAGAAGTGTGGTTCTGAAATTGATTTTTACAACGACATCGCGAATTGCTGAGAATAGTCAAACTATGGGAGTAATAGAAGAATGCGGCGATTTTTCTACAACATACTTCACGAATGTTTTCCTTATCGCGAATTGCTGACAATAGTCAAATTTGAATAACACCATCTGTCGGGCTAGTTGGTTGCCAATACCAGGATTTTACCTGTTATGTGTATATAAGTGCGGGTTCAGTTTTGCTCAAATAAAAGTTGGAAGTTCAGCGCCCTTTACCTTCTTCTCCTTCTTCTTCCTGTGTTGTGTTCGCGCTGCTGATACACAACAGTCAAACTATAGGATAATAGAAGAATGCAGCGATTTTTTCTACAACATACTTCACTGATGTTTTCCTTCCGAGACTCCTTCACCCACTTGCTTGCTTGACCACTCCTGCAGATGTTTAGTAGGTTTCGCTGCTTGAGGTTTCTAAAGCGCTGTATTACTATTACGTCATATCACCGTTCTTGCTCTGTTTCTTTATAGGTGCAGGCTGTAATTCGCTGGTTCCACGGTGAAACAGAAGAGGGAAAGGAGGGGGGGGGGGGGGCAGCGACAGGTCGTTTGAGTGAAATTAATGCCCGCGTCAGCTTATCCTCTGCCAAGAATGCAATGCACGGCTCAGCTGTCTTGCTCCCGCTTCTCAAGTGGAGAAGTGTGGCCGTATCTGGGGCAAGAACAGAAAACAATAGCTAAAGAATGTGCGACAGCCACAGGCCCGCATAAAAGAGAAAAAAAAAAAGTCCCGTCGTTCTCTGCATTTCTGGTAAGCGAGATTTTTCTAGCGCCTGTCAAAGCGCAGTAAAGTGGGACACCTGTTCCGTGGGAAGCTTAGTTCTTGGATCCCTGGCGTGCGCTCTTCCAGGCGAGCTCCGCCCAACGTCTGGCGTTTCCCGAGACAGCGGCCGGCTCTTTTTCCCGTTGTTGTTTTGCGAGTTTCTTGCGTCGACCGCGAGAAAAGGGAAGAAGTCCAGACAGAGCGCAAAGAAAATGGGTCGACGTGCCAGCCGGCGGTCCATTTCTCATTAGCGCCGGCTTCCTAACGCAGATTTATGGATATCCTTTGTATGGCATCGCGCTGGATCAAAGCGCGCCCCAAAAAGGTCGTATGGGGTTCGGAACAGCTGCGGTTGAAACCAAGCGCGACCCGCGCCCTTCTGTGTCTCGGAGACAGTTCGGGCGTGAAGCATGGCTGTTTCTCCTGCGCGACTGGGACACACGTTGTCCGCACTGCTTTCAGCAAGGTTCAGTTCGCGTATACTAAAATGAAAAAATAGCGAGCACAAGTGAGCATTGCAGTTGTTGTAGGATTAAAATAGAATGCTTTGGAACTAATTATGTTTGTAAGGCGAGAAAAAAGTGGAGGATAGAGTGTGTTTGGGGGGGGGGGGGGGGGGGTAGGAAAGGGGGACAGCGTGTTTCCGTTGCCTTTAGAGACGTGGACCGAATCGTTGACTTCAGAGCCCAACAAATTTGCTTGTGTTTTTTTTTTCCTTGTTGTCAACATGTGCAGGACTCTCGATCAGCCACTCAGTGAGTCCTTCATTTCCTCTGCTCTCGACTCATGCCAGTCACGAACAAGGGCAAGCTGGCTGAGACCCGTTTACAGACTGTCTTTTACAAACGGTTGGCGGCGCTGTTTTCTTTTTTCAGCCAGGATACGGGCATTTCGAACATTTACGATGCATGCGTTAGTGGTTTCGGAGGAGGTAAGAAGTTATAGGAAATGCATTTTAATAAGCAAGCCAAGTGTTGCAGCTCAAAGGGGAAAAAGGAAGTAAACAACTTACAGGCCAGCCGCACTCACCCGAGAAGAAGAGAGCGCGTCCGCTGTGTTTTAACTGCCGTCAGTTTTACGAGCGCGTGCCTTCCACAGTCTTCAGCGTCGAACACGACGGCAGCCTTCCGCTCTTACGCGGAAAGTATGCGCTGACAAGAATGGCCACTGCTGTGTGCTGCAGAACTGCATACGTGATCTGAGCATGCAAGAAACTATCGCTCTGGAGTGACACCTGCATTAACAATCTCAGCACGCAACTCTCCCGTAGAAATTCTACAACGCGAGAACAGAGCTACCAATATGTTCAGTAATCAACGACAAAAGTAAACGATAGTGCGCGTGTTTAGGAAGCTGCTTGATGTCGTACATTTCGCATCTGCTCAGCTATTTAATACCGTGCCTGCTAGCGAGGAGCAAAGCAATTATATTCCATGGACTTTACTTGCCAGAAAAAAAAGAACTTAGCCATAAAGCACACCGTAGCGGAAGGCTCCGGATTAATTTTGACCACCGGTTTTCTTTTTTTTTATGTTCATTAAGATATAAGTACGAAGGCATTTTATTAACCTCCAATTTAGTGTTTAGTTTGATGGATCTCACCAAGTGCCGCCTTAACAATGGCCGTTTGGGCGATATATATATATATATATATATATATATATATATATATATATATATATATATATATATATATATATATATATATATATATATATATATATATATATATATATATATATATAAAGTATTCAGGCTCAGCACCATACATACACACGTATTCTACACGCGCTACAGCCAGTTCTTGCAGCTCTTCATTAGAAGGCACCATGGCTCCCCCGGAACAATCTTTTACGAAGAAAGTCAAGCAAGCTTTTATTTTTGAGTGGAATGCCCGCGGGCTCCAGTCCCGGATTTCAGATATTCGAAATTATGTTTATGAAAACCGCTTCCCCATTCTTGTTATCTGTGAACCGAATCTACCCAACATTTTGCGATTATCCGGTTATGAAGCTTTTACTTCCCCCACGCGCAACAGAACCAGCAAAGTCATCGTCTACATTCGACGTGAACTTACATATGTGCATCATTCGGTTCCCCCACACAATGACAACCAGTATGTTTGCCTCACAGTGAAGAGCCGTGACCTCACGTTTACGCTTTTGGCTGTGTACATGGCGCCGTCAAGCCGCTTTGACGAAAAAAGGTTGAGTGATTTGATGCAAGCCACCTCCGGTCCATGGGTGATTATAGGTGACTTCAATGCTCACCACACCATGTGGGGAGGCGTTAGGATGAACCTTAGTGGAAGGAAACTCGTCTCCTTCGCCTCTGACCACGGCCTCCAGTGCCTAAATGACGGAACCCCGACGTATATTCGAGGGGTGACCTATAGCAGCTGCCTAGATTTGACTTTCGTTTCGCGATGCCTAACCAACAACGTCCAATGGTTTTTGGATGTAGAAACCCATGGCAGTGACCACATCCCAACCTACCTGATTTTTACCGGCCATTGCACGTCCCGTTCTGCCACACGTATGAAGCGCATTGATTGGACAGTTTTTAAAGCGCGTATGGAGGATGCATGCATGGAAGGATTCTCGACAGGTCTTGAACAAAAAATTAAGGAGGCCATGGAGAGCGCAACGTGTTGCTACAACCCCGTCGCAAAGTACACCGACTTTGATATTGAATTACAACAACTGCGGGCACTACGGCGCAGGGCAGAGCGCAGATACCGACGCACAAAGTCGCGCTTAGACCTCAGAGATGCAAGACGCCTGCAGAAGAAAATCCAGCGCAGAATTCAAGCCCTGCAGACACAACGTTGTAGAACATTTTGCGAGACACTTGACCCACGAAAGCCTTTGTCACGCGTTTGGAATGTGATCCGTGGCCTTCGTACGTCCCCTCAACAGCGCCACCCGTTTAAATCCCTCGCGCTCCACCAAAGACGCAGCGAGGTCGCGGTAGCCGAAGAATTTTGCGCAAGGATAACAGGCCAACCGAACCCATCCACAACGCTGCACTGCAGTGATGTTCCACCCTCGCGGGATTCACGAATGGATAACTTGTTCTCCATGGAGGAACTTGACGCTGCGCTGGCTTGTTGCAGAAGGTCGTCATCGCCGGGGCCCGATGGTGTGACATACTCCGCGCTCGCCAACCTTGGCCAAGAGGCTCGACGGGTTCTTCTGGACACATACAACAAGTCATGGTGCGAGGGCATAGTTCCTAATGCATGGAAGACCAGTCGTCCCGTACCAGTCCTTAAACCGGGAAAATCACCACTCGACATTTCAGCATACCGACCAATTGCACTCTCCAGCAGTGTCGGGAAAGTCATGGAAAGAATGCTGTTAACACGCGTGGAATGGTACCTGGAGCGATACCAAATTTACCCTGCATTTATGTCTGGGTTTCGACGTGGCCGCTCTTCCATTGACAATGTGGTTGACCTTGTATCGTCCGTCCAGCACCAAAAAAACTTGAAAAGATTGACTGCGGCACTATTCTTGGACATCAAGGGCGCCTACGACAACGTAACGCATCAGGCCATTTTGGACGCATTAGAAGCTGCTGAGATTGGAGGCCGCATGTTCAGCTGGATACGCAGCTATTTGTCAGGGAGGTCGTGTTTTGTCCAGACTGAAGACGGACCAACCTCTTCGCATCTAAATTCGCGCGGAGTCCCGCAGGGTGGAGTGCTGAGCCCAACTCTTTTCAACATAGCTCTCGTCGGCCTGGTTGACTCATTGCCACAATCAGTCCAGATCTCAATATACGCCGATGATATCTGTATTTGGGCATCAAGCGTGACCCGTCCCCAAGTTCGTGCGAGACTACAAAAGGCGGCAACGATACTGACGTTATACCTTCGTCAGCAGGGCCTAAATATTTCAACCGAGAAGTGTTCCCTCGTGGCGTTCACGCGAAAAAAAATGACAAGTTACCCCATATATATTAATGGCAACGCCATTCCCTATGAGAAAAACCATCGCTTCCTTGGCGTTGTTATCGATAGGAACCTCTCGTGGAGTCCCCATCTTTACGACATGCGAAAGAAACTGACAGCGATTGTTCATATTCTCTCCTTCCTCGGGGGAAAGTCCTGGGGTGCATCTGTACGCTCGATGCTTCAACTGTACCGTTCGCTGTTCCTGGGATACATGCGGTATAGCTTTCCCATTTTAAACAATATCAGAAAGACAAACCTTCAGACACTTCAAAGTGTTCAAGCGCAAGCTCTACGAATCTGCCTTGGGCTACCTAAATGTGCCTCAACGGCAGCCACTATTCTTGTCGCTGGGGAGCATCCTGTTACTTCATACATTGCTGTTGAAACCATGAGAACACACATTCGGCACCTCACGCGAGTTCCGAGTCATCATCTTGCAGCTCTTCCCGTACTCAGACCACATACTGCATTTGCAAATGTAATTCAAGCTCACCGTGCCTATCTTCCTTCGCAGTTCGCCCACCCATCAAGATCATGCTCACCCGTATGGAGTCTCCATGAACCCCGGGTGCACCTATCTATTCCTGGAATTAATAAGAAATCTGATTTATCATTGCCTGCTCTCAAGCAACTGACACTGCATCATTTGCATTTTAACCATAAACACCGCATACATGTCTACACAGATGGCTCAGTGACTTCAACAAGCTCTGCTGGGTCTGTGGTGATACCGGCCAGGTCTATTTTCATGAAGGTGAGGACTACCTATCTCACCTCTTCAACTGGTGCAGAACTAGCTGCCCTACGGGCTGCAGTTCAGTTCATTAGTCAGGAATCTGCAGATGACTGGACAGTTTTCACCGACTCTAAAGCAGCCCTTCAAGGCCTGCAAACTGCACTACGCCGTGGGTCACACGAACAACTCGTTGCCGAAATCCGCAAGCTCTACCATGACGCCACATTGAAAGGACATAACATAATTTTCCAGTGGCTGCCGGGCCACTGCGGCATTCATGGCAATCACCAGGCTGACGAAGCTGCCCGTTCTGCCCATAATGATGGAATCCCCGTTAATATCCCCGTCACGAGAGCTGACGCAGCGTGTGGGCTTCGTTCTTTGAGGCTGGAGCTCACACTTTCGGCGTGGAACTCTGGTGAGTTGTGCAACCGTCGCCTCAGGACTTTGGACCCTGGACTGCGCCTCCGTCTTCCGTGTAATGTAGCGCGTCGTGAAGCAACACTACTGTGTCGTCTATGGCTCGGTGTTGCCTTCACGAATAAGTATGCTTTCCGGATCGCGATGGCCGACAGCCCTTCTTGTGTGAACTGCGCCTGTGATGAGACAATCACCCATATCTTGTTTGAGTGCCCTGCCTTTGTAGCCGAAAGACATAAGCTGCGATGTGCTTTGGACCGCCTGGACCCTCGCCCTTTCACAGAGGCCAAGATCCTCGGTCCGTGGCCACAACAGTCAACTGCCATCAAGGCTTACAAGGCACTCTTTCGCTTTTTGAGAGCGACTGCCTTAATTGACAGACTGTGATTATTTCCCGTTACTTCTCTCTTTCCTCTTTAATTCCCCTCATTCCCTTCCCCTGTGCAGGGTAGCCAACCGGAATCCTTTCTGGTTAACATCCCTGCCTTTCCCTCTCTCTCTCTCTCTCTCTGTCTTGATTTACGGCAGCCCAACGATGTTATTTATTACGAGCCCCAGATAGCTAAAACAATGTTCATTTGAACGAACTGGATGACCCCATTCATTACAAAAGCTTTCTTTGCTTGCTTTCTTAAGAGTCGATAGAAGCCTTGCAAAAGCCATTGGAAAGGTAACGCCTAATCTGGACCCCCAAGGGGAACGTAGGGGCCGAAGTGGTCATGACGGGTGCTCGTGTTTCTATCCTGTAAGGGGATGGACTAAGAGACAAAAACGAAAATCACAGACGCTCACAGACGGGCGATCACAGAACAAACTTGCCCCGCAACAAGCTTCGCTGAACCACTTTCAGCTATGAAAGGCAAATTAACCTTCGCTCATTGTAATCAGAAGGAAAGACATTAGGAGCGGCATGGGTGAAAGAGGAGGGGGGGGGGGGGGGATCATAAGCTGTGCATCGTGGCTGCCAATATAATGAACACGGGTATTTAATTAGTTCAATGCCCTGGAGAAATAAAGCACATGAAAGAAGGTTGGCTGGTTGGTTTATTGGCGTTTAACGTCCCGAAGCAACTCTGGCTATGAGGGTCGCCATAGTGAAGGGCTCCTGATGAAAAAAGGCGCATGTCCAATAATAACACTTCCTCCTATCGCATGCCCCTTTCAAATGCTCATTCTTTCAAATCTCCTTTATTCCAGTTTTGACCTAGAATATTCGGATATTCTAGCTTCTGACAGAAAAAAAATGGCTGGCCTGATACTGTGCAGAAGATGTTCGAGGTTCACCAAGGTGTGCAAATATTTTGCATCAGCTACGCAGCCAACGCTGACTTCTGAACGTCGCAAGGGCCCCAAAAATTCGCTAAAGAATTCGCTAAGCCGATGGCGAGAATGCGACCCTAGGCCGGCGCCGTCGAGTTAGCGCCAATCGCGGTAGGCAGAAATGTTTTAACGAGAGCGCGCGCCCTCGGTTTTTTCCGCTCAACCGATCAGGTCACAACAGAAACGCCGGAAGCACATACGACGATGTGTTTATTCACACCTCGAAGTTTTGAGTTCACCGCCCCTAGGCCTGCTTCCTGTATCTGTTTAGCTGGATGTCGGCTCCGTGCCGACCCAGCACGTGCGAAGACTTGTTAGCAATGCCCGCATGCAGATGACAGCGCGGAAGTCGTGCGCAAGTCACTTGTTAATACACAGGCACCGCTGCGTAGTTGCATCTGCTAATTACTCAAATGCGTCATTCCGCGTAGCGGGGTAATCGTTGCAAAAAAAAAAAAAAAGGGCTCGTAAAGGTTCAGGAAACGCGAATGTCGTTAGGAAAGAGCCTCGTCGCAGCCTAGAGGAACGGAAGCGAAAGTGAGACGAATTGCGGGCCGCAGGCTTCCGGATCACTTCAACTTAACACATCGTAAAGCTAATGAATCTCGACACGCTCCGAGACGTCGCTCTGGGCACGAGTATAGAATACGGAGGTGCGTCGAGAAAACGCTAGGTCGGCGTTCAGTAAGAAGCCGGAATGCGCTAAAGCATTGGACGGGGTAACATCCAACCAGCCGGCAGCCATGCTTGGTTAAGGGGCTTCACTGGGCGCATAATCCAGTAAAGCATCACCAGAACGCATAAAAATTCTGTGGGTTCTTGTTTTGCTCCTTGCGTGCCACATATTTGGACAGGTGGCACTGTATCTCTCCTCTGGAATAAATGCAATGGTGTCAAATCTGGATGACAAAAAAAAATTCGTATTACGGAGCAAGCGAGTCTTCGTAAGGGGGCAATTTTTAGCTTTCGGAAAAGCCCGCGGTGTTGCTACCCGAAAAAAGAAAAGAAAAGGAGATTCGGGTCCTTTGCCTACTTTTTCTCCTTTTTGCGCGCCTTTTTCTTACGGGCTTCGGTACAAATGGAAGTGCTTCCTTTCATGTGGATCGTTTCTTTTTCTTCTTTTTAGGGGACAGAGTAATCCTATACGAAAGGATTCCATTGCGCCCATTGCTCCCACCTACGCTCCCGCTGGCTTCGCCGAATTGCTGCTGCGTCCTCGGGTCATCTCGGGAAACAACCCAAAGGAGCGCCCATTTTAGCCGCAGGGCATACGCGCATTCTTACGCTTTCGCATGGCTCAGAAAGAAGAATAAAAGAGTGGAAGGCGAACGGGGTTGTTCTTTCGACAAGGCTGAGACCCTACACGCCACCATTATGCAGAATGTTGGAGAGAATTCTTTTTGCTGAGACCATTAGTAATTCTATGCATCTTTCACTGGGCTACATTATTGAGTTGGTCCTTTGTCTCCTTCAAGTTTTCTCTTCGCCTGAAGGCAGTAGTCACGCAGATTCGTGGATGGCTTTAAAAAAAAAAAGAATAAATACCGTGCGTGTTTGCACATCAAAATGCGAACTGCCTGCACCGACTGATGTAATTCGACCGTGTGATCATGTGTACTCTCCTGAGGTCATCATACATAAAACGGGTGAAACGGGGGTAAAATAAAACGCGTGAAAAGCTGACGAGAAAAAAGAAACGAAGAAACTTTGGAGCTTAATCTGGCAAAAGTGCACGCAGGAAGAAAAAGAGTCAGAAGACGACGAGAAAGACAATAAAGACATCCTTTCAAGTGCTATGCATGCATAATAACGGCTCATTGAAAACACAGTTTTCCCAGAGTACTAACCATAGCCCACACCGACTGTTCGCAGAAATAAGTGTGCATGAATTAGCGAAGTCAACCCCATTTCTTTCGTATAATGGCCTATGAAGTGACTTTGATCAAAATTAAAATAACAAATAAAACATTTAGTTCCATCTAACAGGGTCGCGCTGGAACGTAGCTTACGGACAGTAGCGATGACGTTGCCAATGAAACACGCCTCCCTTTGAAGGCGGTTTCTCATTAACACTCATTTACTGTACTTCAACTGCAGCAGCACTTTTTAATCATGATCAGTGGAAATTTCCTGGCTTGAAGCGCATGTGCTCCGATCCAGACGGGGGAAGGAAGAGGGCCGTAGAGCAGAGCAGATTGGACACCTGTGCGCTCGCTTCGACGAGCGAGTGCTCCCCTAATCAAGGCCGGATAAAAGACACCTTAGAGGCTATCTGATGTGCATACGTCGTGGATAGCCGCTGGTGTCAGTCCACTGAACAGTGTAGCTGTGGGTGTTAATAAATAGATAGTGTATTAATCAGAGAATAGGGACATAAATGTTTAAGTCATAAAAGTAATATAAAGGTAGAGCAAAATTTGTCGGAATGTGTTCCAGACAAACGGTTGGTAATGCGTCTCACTTACTGTCGTGATCAGAATATCGCGGTACGTGGGAAAGCGCGGCAGTACTGCGTCCTGCGCCATCTAACCACGCACATTCGCTGTTTGGTTCCTCGCAAGCATTTCTGTACCCTAAATTCTTGCCTTGCGTGCGCCGTACGTCGATCGCAACCGGCGCCAGGCGCCGCTTCGATACACCGCTAGCGTCTGCCCTAGGCGCTGCGACACGGAAAGCAGGAAGCGGCGCGGTGACTCTGCATGGGGGTGGAGAGGTGGGGAGGAGAGAGTGCAATTGCGTATTTTTCTGTTCATATTCGTGTGTCCATCAAAGGCGCGGGAGGGGTGCAACTTCAGGGTGCAGGTGGCTGGAAGGGTATCTCCTTAGATAGGGGAGGATTGTGTCACTTCTAGAGAGCTGAGGTGGGAGGGTGGACGGTTGGTGGTGCTTCTGGCGAGTGTAGGTGGTCGGGTGGACAGCCCCGTAGCTAGACGGTTGGTGGAAGGTAAGTGGTGGGTGACACTTCCTAAGGGAAGAGGTGGGTGGGTGAGCAGCCCCGGGGTTAGAGGTGCGGGGGAATGGGGTGTTAATTAGGCTAATTGGGTAATTAAGCAATTAACTAAGCTCAGTCCCACTTACTTGGAGCAACACTATATGGTCCCTTCAATTGGTTGCATGGTTACTAGCCAAAGTACAATTGGCCCCGTTTGAAATTGGCGCACTGTGACGTCACGACCGTTTCGACCAACTGAAAAGCGTGACATTCTCTGTCGACAACTGCTGCTTACAACGATGAGACATTAAAGGCTTTCGCCTTAAAATTCATAATTGCACGCCTCCCCCCCATAGTGCCTACGCCAAGCGCTAGCAGGATTTCGAAGTGGCGCCAGTTGCGATATAAGCACTGCGCGGCTTACTATAGGAGTGGGGGTAAAGAAATGCCTGCGAGGGATGAAGGAGTAAACGTGTGTCGTTAGGTGGCGGAGAACGCAGTTTTCTCACGATTTCCCACGTCCCGCAAAAACTCCTATAGCCGCAGAACCTATGTTAAATACCGCCGCGTTTCCGGCATGCTTTCCAGCGAAGCGAGAAAAGAACAACTACGAGTTTCTTCTTTCTGATTACGCTTATTATCAAGCTTACAAAGCACGTCATAGCGCTAACGAACCGCCGCGTACCAGCTTCCGGACATGGCCTCCAGTCAGCCTTTTTCTTGAGATGTCAATGTGGTCAGGAAGCCCAACACTCAGTACCTTGGCTCGCCTTCGTACTCGTACCCTCCCCAGCCCGAATATGATGGCAAAGCTCGCAGAATATTCCGTAGCCAACTAAAGAAAAGCACGAAGTGGCTGCAGGTTATTAACAATTCACACTACCAGGAGATGGACGCTCCATTGGGCTTATCCTTTGCCTTCTCATCACTATCATCGCCGTCACTCACCCTGCGAGGTCTGGGCATCTGCACCGTGCTTCAGCACTCAACGCGCGCTCCCCTAGTGGCCTAAGCTCGGTCTGGAGAGCGCCGCTTCAGGGATCAATAGGTTCGATTCTCAGCTGGGCTTGCGGTGTAGCTAACGTACAGTTAACATGCAGCTATTGGGCGCGACTGAAAGAACTGCAAGGCTGCGAGAGCTTGGACTGCAACGCGGTTGACAACGCCTAATAATGCGATAGCTTTTAGGCATTCGTCAGCCAAAACATTTCTGGTTTCACCGTACTGAAATTCTCTGATTAGTCGACAGGGTCATGACGTCATCACCACCATCAATTTTAGAAATATGAGTACTAGAATGCTTAGTATCTTCAACAGGTTGATTAAATAGGAGTACACGAACCCGACTCACTAATTCACCTTAATCCACTATCTAATCTCCGCTAATCCACCTTAATTCATTTTGTAGTGTGAACCTACTTCCATAATTTTCGGGGTGCTTTGGAATTTTTTTTTTTTTTTGGAGGGGGGCGGCCAACTTCCAAATGCTATTGCATTTTCTTTAAGTATGTGATTAAGAAGGCGCCTATGTTTTTGCATCTCACAGTTCTTTATAAGAAAATTATAATAATCAGCCCAAATCGCAGGTGTGTTCAGATAATAAGTGGTGCACACAGCGAAAGAGACGAGACCTGGTCCTGTTACTCATATCTCTTTCCTTCCGCGTTTTGCTCTCCTTTTTATGTTTCATCAGCTAGCCCAAACCGCTTGCCTTCCATTGGACTGGCAATAACTACTGAAGCAATTTGAAGCAAACGCAATAGCTATCAAGGCCAAAACTATTGAATCAAGAGATTTTCTAGGAAAAATATTTCTCTGAATATTTCATTTTGATTACAAAAAAAAAGAACAGAAAGCAAGTCAGCACGCGTTTGGGAGATGCGCCCGAACCAAAAAAAAAAAAGTCGAAAGTCGAAAGTCTATTAGGTGGTGCTAAAAGGAAACGCCATCAATCATGAGTGTGCTCATCTTCGCTGTACCAGGAGGAAGTAGATCTTCCAACCTATCGGTTTATAGATTGTTTGTAAGCTCCTTCTGAAACCTGCTTGAAAGCCTTCAAGCAGCAAAAAGCTGTCTGCAAAGTCCAAGCGGCGTGAAATCGCCTAGCAGGTAAACAGAGAGAAAACCGGTCATTAAAATGGAGCAAGAAGGGACGTCAAAAGCTCAAGGCGACAGCTGGAGCCTCGGCGCGCGACAAAGGGAGCGTGCGAGGAGCGCGCGGAATGACGCTGACAAGAAGCACCCGACAGCAGCTGTCAGGTTAGGACCCCTTTAGCAGTTATTAGATTAGCCCCCTTACGTTAGTCTGTAAAGATCCCCTCCTTTTCTCAGCTCCCTTTGAACGCTTGCCAAACTTATTCGATGGTAAGTCGAAAAGTGATATCGATATCAGCTTTTAGAATTTCGAAAACGCAGTTACCATTGGCGCTGAGGCCCAACAAATTTTGGCTGTTTCGACGAGTTACGCGCACTGCAAGGGTTTCTTTGCCTGCAAGCTTTTCGAAAGCGCATGTGTTTTGGCGCTATGTAGGGAAAATCGGTTTTTCCACAGCGCAGAAGGCAACTGTGTTTTCGAAATTCTAGAAACTATATGGATATTGCTTACGGCTGGCTACACGCCTCTCAATGAATAAGGAGAGTAACAGTATTCTCAAAAGTTAAGTATTCAATATCAGTTAACCAGCCTACTTGTTAACAAGTCTTAGCCGTATTCTGATGCACTACACCACTGACAATGCTATGCCAAAAAAACGCACTTCTAACTCATTTTCAATAATAGCATATTTTTAAGAATTGCAGAACATCTTACGTGAATCATCTGGTACATTATGTAAATTAAGTATGAGCGATAAATAGGTATAGTCGAGAAGCAACAAAATCTTTTTCAACTGCTCTTACAGCGGTGGCAATAGTTGTTCAGCGGCCGACTGTCTGCGCTCCTGCGACATTTCCATCACTTTTTGGCC
The DNA here is from genome assembly GCF_055824585.1 of Amblyomma mixtum. NCBI lineage: Eukaryota > Metazoa > Arthropoda > Arachnida > Ixodida > Ixodidae > Amblyomma > Amblyomma mixtum. The sequence goes on from NC_143014.1 coordinate 178,542,311, forward strand.
CCCGTTGCAGGAAAAGTAACGCCAATTCGTTTATCAGCGGGCTCTACTCCTTTTTACTTATATTTTTCACGCTGTAGTTCGTCGTTTCCTGACGGCAAATGTTTGCCTCAGAGTCTTCCTGCTGACTGCGTTTCGTTACATTCCGTGTGAACGCCGCGGCAATTAAATGTAGTGCCTGGCGCATATTTCGCCATTTTAATTCAAGTAAGTTATTGTGGGCATCCTTGCTTTCAGAGGCGTTCTTGAAGAAGCGCAACTTTCCTGCTTTGTGGGAATGCGCGAGTGCGACCACGCATGCTATTCATGTGCATTCGTGTAAAAGTGGCTGTTACCGAGGTCATGCGCGACATGTGCGAAAGCAGGCATGCGTTTAAGCTTCTGACGGGTGAGCCAGCTCGTACAACTTTTTTTTTTTACGCTTGCAGTTTCGGATAGCGCCAGACTTCTTGTCTCTTTCCCCAACAGCTTTCCAGCGTACAAGCGGTTAATTTCCTTCGTTACGCCGTATCCTTATTCTCACATTGCTTTGTGACAAACGGAGCGGGTACGCTAGAGAGTAAACTCTAGGGTAAACCGAAATCGGAAGCGTTATATCCTCGGCGTGGGCAGAAAAATCTCGCGGGGTCTAACAACTCAACAGCTGTCTTGAGTGTCTTTTGAAGAATGAGATGTTTAGGAGCTGCTTACCGATCCACATAAATGAGCCCTTGGCGCTCTCGAGGGAAAGATCTCGAACGAAAACAGCCGCAGCGTGTGCTGTTGTGCGTGCACGAGGATAACCTTTTGCCCTTTGGGCAAAGTTCTCTCGTTTGCGCTGGCTTGTTCTTGCGCACTAATCTCCTCTCTTCACAGACGACAAGGGCTGTAAACACTTGCTCGCAAGGGTTCATGCTCGCGTAAATACCCAGGTCTTAACTCGGCGGTTGGGGCTTTGCCAGAGCGATACATTTTTCGATTCATTTTTCCGGTGCCAGTAGTGCTGTTTTTTTTTCTTTCATCCCTAGCATGAAGATCGTTAACGTGCTGAGCTTAACATAGAACCTCCAAACCCCATTTCATCTCGGTTCGTTTTTCTAGGCTAACTTATACTTTGTTAGGCTGCGTAAACAACAGCGAAGGAGCTGTAGTGAACTAGAACATGCTCTAGTTTACTATAGTAGGAGCACAAATAACAGCAACGTACGCCAGGTGGCACATCGGGAGCCAGCAGTGGTTGCCGGTTTCATCGCGCACATGCTTGGCTCATCATCATCATCATACTCATCAGCCTGACTACCCCCACTGCAGGGCAAAGGCCTCTCCCATGTCCCTCCAATTAACCCTTTCTTTTGCCAGTTGCGGCCACTGTATCCCTGCAAACTTCTGTCGTCCCCTGCTACGTTTGCCTTCTCCTGGAATCCACTCTGTTACCCTCAAGGACCAGCGGTTATCTTGCCTTCGCATTACATGCCCTGCCCAAGCCCATTTCTTCCTCTTGATTTCAACTAAGATGCCATTAACCCGCGTTTATTCCCTCACCCATTCCGCCTTCTTCCGATCTCTTAACGTTACACCTATCATTTTCCTTTCCATAGCTCGCTGCGTTGTTCTTACCTTAAGCTGAACCCTCTTTGTTAGCCTCCACGTTTCTGCCCCATAGGTGAGTACCGGTAAGATACAGCTGTTGTATACTTTTCTCTTCAGGGATATTGGTAAGCTACCATTCATGATCCGAGAGAACCTGCCATATGCGCTCCACCCCATTCTTATTCTTCTAGTTATTTCCCTCTCATGATCCGGAACTGCGGTCACTACCTGCACTGAGTAGGCTATGCGTTCACAATTTTGAGGGGGCCGAAACTATTCGTAATTAGAATTAAATATTAGAAACTGATATTACATTACGAAATGCACAGTCGGCGCAAGCAGTGGATCCAGTGTCGGAGCGACACCCGTCAGAGAGCGAGCCGGTGCTGTGTTCGCGCTGTGCAATTGTATAACACTGCTACCAGTGGCAAAGGCGACCTTGTAACAATACGTAAACATTTAACTGGCTTCCTCCCCAAAAAAATCGTTCATAAATCGATAATTTAAATTTTAGATAGATTTTAGATTTTAGAATTTAGATAACTTAGCCATATATACGATGGCTAAAAGGGAATAAATTTTTGAAAAATCTTTTTAAGCAGTTTCTTGAGAATCATCTGGGGTTCTGTAGTGTGTTTAACGTTAATTGAAATCAGAATATTTTGGGGTTCTGTAGTATATATTTAACGTTAATTGAAATCTGAATGTTTTGTGCATGTTTAAAGAACCCTAGGTGGCCGAAATCATTCCGGAGCCATCCACTCCAGCGTGTCTCATAGACGCGCCTTCGACTTTGACATGTGAAAATTTTCACTAATTCACAAGTGTTATTACTATAAAATGTTTTACTTTTTGGAGCAAGGGCTGCTTGTTTGAGAACAAAATGTTATCGAGCAAAAATTTGACGCCATAGGCGATGTTTGCTGTCCCTGTACGCAAGGCAGGGAAAGGATGGCGCACATACATATACAATCTGAGGTCCTGCGCTCTGTGGTACGTAATACCAACACAGAGACCCCTCATGCTTTAGGGCTTAAAAGCATCAAGGATTTGCTGAATTTTCAGAAGGTGGAAATAACTAAAAGTAAATTGGATTATGTGTAGGAGAAGGAGAGAAGACCAGACGGCAAGTGAAAAAGAAAAGGGGTAAATCGATGTGGAAACGTTAGCAGAAATAGGACCACGATACAAATATTATTATTATTATTATTATTATTATTATTATTATTATTATTATTATTATTATTATTATTATTATTATTATTATTATTATTATTATTATTATTATTATTATTATTATTATTATTATTATTATTATTATTATTATTATTATTATTATTATTTCTTATTATAATTATTATTTATGTCAGGTCATCCTTGAGTTGCGCAGCACGCAAGCAGCCAGATTAAGTTTTTGCTGTATGATCGAGGGTTTCCGTTGAAGACAACGGCGTGACTTTCCAGAACCGCTGGCCCTGGCCAATCCCCCGCCGTGGGTATGTGCCATTAAGCCTGAAGACATCATCACCATCATCATCATCATCACTGGCACTGACGGAACAAAGATAGATGCGTTTTGTGTGCGTGCTTCTAAGAAAGTGTTATGTAACTATATAAACCAAGCAGCCACCGGTCGCGTGACGAGCAAGTTAAATTAGAACTCTCGAACAACATAGCTTTTTCTCGCAGGGAAGTTGAGGTACTGCGAAAGATAAATATTTCACCGACACGAGAGATAGACCTAAGCGACATGAGACACTTCGGCTTAAGATACGAGCGTGCGGGCTCTGCTGAGCACGATCGGCATACGCTCCGTGCGCATGGTGCGTGCAGCAGGCGCAGCAAGATAAGGGAAGTCACCAATATAAGGGCAGCACAAAGGGCCATTGTTGGTAGTTTTTAAGAGTACATTCGGGCAACCACACCACACGTTGCCCTATAAATGACTCGACCGTTGGGAAAACAACCCACGAACATGGACTTCGCGCCCATGTGTGTGCTTCGCCACGATTAAAGAAATTCACATATTCTCTAGTTAACGATCGGTGCTAATCAAATATCCTAAACATCACCGGCATAAAGCACAGTCTTGCATTCCAGGACCAGTTCTATAGTGCTCCGCTTCATTGCCACCTCCGGGTCAGCCTAATCCACAACTAGGGCCTTCTCATCCTCGTCCGACGCAAGCCCGGCCTCAGCTAAACTAACATTTAAGGCATGCGCTACAGCTTCCCCTGAAGACATAATTCAGTTTCTGCGTAGAAAAAAAACCTTAAAAGAAGGCGATAGCGAATTTCTCCCGCTGTGCTGAGATCGATGCACAAGGTAATGTTTTGCCGCAGAGCTCCCGGCGTTTAAACATTTCACAACGTCGCCCTCAAAACGGATCAAAGCCAGCATCGTCGTGCATGCACCCGCTCCAGGAAGCTCAGCGTGCGTTTGCTGCTGTAAGCTTTCTTTTCTCTTCTCGGCGGATGCCCCATCGTACTGGGGCTTAAGTGCTGGGTGCTCCCGGAAAGCCTGCTTTAGGATCGGACGTCTCGCACATTCAAGCGGGAAGAAAAGTTTCACAAGTCTCCATACGTCTATAAAGCGCACCTTTGTAAGGCTTTATTTTCTTTCTTTTTTTCTGTTCTCTCGTTTCTTCGTGCCCTCAGTCAGCACTTTCTTCGCGTTAAAGTTTGAACGGGGACATTCTATATCCACTTCCGTCACGCTCTGATAAAAATTCTGCAGGTGCTATGGGCGAGTGAGTCAAACTCGTCCGAAACAAGTACGCGCCATTCCAACTTCTGTTCTATTCAACCGTGCTATTCCCGGCATTTGTTCTTCTACGCGATATTCACCGTGCGTCGCTGCCTCCTTCCGATAAACACAGAAATAAAGTAAACGCGCTTTCTAAATCTTCGCCCAGGGCAGAAAACCAACTTGCAAAACGATGGATTCGTGACAAAGTACCGACGACTGCGGCAAGTTGGCACGTCATGTTCAATCGGACAGCGCTCGCTTGGACAAATTTCGAGGAAGAAGAGAAAATTCAAAAACAAGATTTGTATTCCAAGTTAGTGCTTCCCGATTCAGTGTGGTGGACTTGTTCCATGCGTTCATGGTTCGGCAGTTCGCACAGATACTTTCCACAAACGATATATGCTCAAGGAAGATAGGTCAATGTGCCGTCAGCAGCACGTCCATGGGTTTTGAAACGTCAAGCGGCTCCACCAAACGGCCTACATCTTATACGGCTCGGCGTATGCCTGTGCTTCAGCGTAAACGCGTGCGTTACCTCTTTTTATCATGAAATGCCAAAAGCCATAAAAGTTCGATGACTTCAAGGAGTTTCTGAAACGGGGGAGTCGGGCTGAGTTATTTAGGACACGCAGACTAGTTCCCCCGCAAGAGTTTCACTTGTATGTACTCTGCTAAGAGAGTTGCGGTCGTCTAAAAGCGACCTTCCTCTCACGCCACGGCTCTCCTTCTCAAGTCGTGCATCCGCTGATTACAAGCCTCCAAGGAAAGATCCTCGTCTTTATTTATTATCTAAGCGTCTCTATGGTGCAGCAGTTGCCAGCACAATAACGCCGTGCCAATCACGGCTGTAGCTCATAGCAACCTCAACGTCGAAGACTCACTTGATTGCGATGCACCAGTCATTCGCACCTCAACATGAATTCAGTAATTGAAGCGAAGTTACTGCGTAGTACAGCAGTGCAGCGATGAACAGATTATCGCAACTCTCCCAGCAACCCCCACCCAGACTTGTCATGGGAATCGGCTTTGCAGTCCACATAGAGAAAGGGTGGTTAACTGCGCGTTGGAAAACTTCCAGTGACGTTCACAGATCGCAGCAGCGAACTACGTGGAAATGCTGTAAAGATACGTGCTTGTTTTTCACCTTCATATACATACTTTACACGTGAAGGAACAGGATATTTTACAAATGAATTTTACTGCGTTGGGCTTTTGTTTAAAAAAAATGCAGTTATTGGTGACGCCGTCTGGGCAAACCCAGTTTATGTCAGCCACCCACAGCGTCGCATGGGTAGGGGTGGCTGAAAACTCACGGAGTAGTGTCGCCCTAATCGTTTGAGAGGTGCAATTCATAAAATTTTTCGTAAATTGAGAGGACCACGCAGAGCTCTTAAACTTGAACTCTCACGAAAGCCTCCTCTACTGATTTTATGCTTCAGAGTACAATCTTTTAGTAGTACCCATTAGCCCATTTTCCAAACAGCAAGGGTTCCTTACTCAACCTAGCGAGCATTACAGCCCAAAGAGCGGCACAAAAAAAAAGGAATTTTGTTAACTATCTTCCAATATATTTATTATGTAATGGGAACGACCGGCATCCGTTCACGCGGTGCGACGAAGAGGTGAACGAAGTGCTGTGCTGGTTCCGGAGTGACTCTGGGTGTGTGCCTGCCGTGACGCGTCTTTGATCAACGGCCTCCGACCTGCGCTTCGAAGACGCACCTGTACACTTGGTGGAGGTGCTTCGATCCCCGTCCCGGTGCTCAACCTGGAACTTCGGAGCAGAACGCAACTTGCACCGCCAACAATGCCAAACACTTCGACGCAGTCATCGCCGGCCATCCCTCCCACCGTCCTCTGTTCCGGAGTCCAACGCCAGCGCGACCCTTCCCCATTTAGCGGTACGGATGACCAGGACGTCGACGATTGGCTGGCCTCCTACGAGCGCGTCAGCACTTACAACCGGTGGGACGACGCCGTGAAGTTGAGCAACGTCCTTTTCTACCTCACAGACGTTGCAAACTTATGGTTTCGTAACCATGAGGCCGACCTTCCCACCTGGTCTTCATTCAAGGCAAGCTTCGCGGACGTTTTCGGCCGCCCCACCATGCGGAAACTTCGCGCCGAGCAACGTCTCCGTGCTCGAGCCCAGCTACCGGCTGAAACATTCACCAGCTACATTGAAGACGTGGTCGATTTATGTAAGCGCGTCAACCCTTCGATGCCAGAGACTGACAAAGTTAACAACATTCTCAAAGGGATAGCCGATGACGCTTTCCAAATGCTCCTGGCGAAGAATCCCACCTCCGTCAGTGCCGTCATCGAGCTGTGCCAGAGCTATGACGAGTTGCGCAAGCAACGCGCTTCTACGCGGCAGTCTGGTGCGCCTACCGAGAGTCTTGCTGGCTTGTCTCTTGGTCCCTCGTCTTCGGACCAATCCCTATTCATGGAGCGCGTCAAAGATTTTATACGCGAGGAAGTCGCCCGCCAGCTTTCTCTTCTCCATCACGTTCCAGACCCTGTGTGCCCTACTGCCGACCTCGCGCCCTCCCTTGCGCCGACTATCCGCCGTGTCGTTCAGGAGCAGGTCGCTGCCGCGTTCACGCGGTGCGACGAAGAGGTGAACGAAGTGCTGTGCTGGTTCCGGAGTGACTCTGGGTGTGTGCCTGCCGTGACGCGTCTTTGATCAACGGCCTCCGACCTGCGCTTCGAAGACGCACCTGTACAATTACTTTATTTAAGAAGCAAAACTGTCTGAAAAGAAACAATGCCTGCCTTAGCCGATGTTCCTTTCACTAGCATCATATGGCATTGTGAGAGCCGCAGCCGGCGTCAGCACATCGGGGGCGAAGTGACTAGTTTTGGGTTTCTATCTTTTTATTCCTTTTTTTTTGTGCCTCAATAACCCCGCCACCGGTCATTATATGATGGGTGGGGAGGAGAACAGAGATTAGTGATTAAAGACGATCCTCGATGGCGCGCTTTAAATGCTGAGGACCCGTTAACTAAGGAATGGGGAGGGAAAGGCGTACCAATCATAGGTTATGACTTAAAAAATAAAAAGGAGGGGGGGGGGGGGGGAGCGTGAGCTGAAATAACCTTATATGGCCGCTCCGGCAGTAAGCGCTATTGGATGGTTCTCTGGAGATAAGTGACGGGGTTTTCAGATAAACAGTTCGCTGGCGAGGTGCTAGCAAATCTGTGATAGAGAAAGGAGTGCGCTACTTTAGTTTTGCATTTTTTTTGTACTCCGCGTAACTCTTGAAGGAATGAAAAAGAACTGCACTGGTTGGCTTCCGAGTCTTCAGCCGATCATGAGAAGCCACCGTACGATGAAAAGAGAAGCCGGTTAGTTTTAGGGCCGGTCAAGAGCCGCTTTACGAACTGCGCCACTGAATTGCTCAAGCACCTAGAGTTACTTCCGCAACGACAGCACTCTTCAGTGAGACAAAGACCTGCAGACCTTCAGACTGTTATTGCAAACGCGCAGACACGGACCATGCAATGCTTGCAGCATAATCAGCACTGCTATAGAGAGCAAATAAAGCCGACAGACTCAGACATGACAGCCGCCGCGGTGGCTCAGTGGCTATGGTGCTCGGCTGCTGGCCCGAAAGACGCGGGTTCGATCCCGGCCGCGGCGGCTGAATTTCTTTGGAGGAGAAATTCGAGGCCCGTGTACTGTGCGATGTCAGTGCACGTTAAAGAACCCCAGGTGGTCGAAATTTCCGGAGCCCTCCACTACGGCGTCTCTCATAGCCTTAGTCGCTTTGGGACGTTAAACCCCATAAACCAAACCTAACCAAACAGACATGACAAACAACTGGGTGGGGCAGGCACTAACTTGCGACTGATTTATTTCAGGCCATCGCCTAGAGACAAACATGTGTCACACTAATTCTCACGTACTAGCCCCGCAGTAAGCTTTAATACAGGAGATACAAGGAGCCCACGCAGCGCGAGTCCGGCAACAATGGACACCTTTAGCATGACGTGTACCGTGTTATCGTTACCGTTACCGGAATATCGGAGCCCGCCCACGTACCCCCACCGCCTTGAGGACGCAGACGTCCTCAAGGCGGTCTGCGCATGCGCACTGATGGCACGTGGGTTCCCGGTACTCCGGTGACGGTAACGGTAACACAGTACACGGCACGCTAAAGGTGTCTAATAGAGCAGCCGCGTCGTTTTCCACCTTCCCGGAGACAAGAAACGACCCGATAGCTCTCATCGGGGTCGTACTAAGGGGGACTAGAAAAAGCCGCGGCAAAGAGTTCTAGCCGTTGATAATCATAAAGAAAATGACCGCACTCTTGACACATTACATGGGGGCTCTGATTAACCAACATGCCCAAGCTGCTGTCCTGGCAAAAAAATGGGGGCTCTGCCAAAGCGACCGCTCTCAAATGCAAGTGATCGCGTGCCTGACCAAGAACGTATAGATCCTGGTAAGCGAAGCAGAATTGGTGGTTCATATACGTCAGCTTGTTCGTAACAATTTTTTTCTATACGTGTACTTTTGATATCCGGGCTTCTGCTGCAGCGAAGCGATGAGCCGTGCCAAGGAATAAATAGCGGGCGGAAACCATTAGCGACGGATATCATGCTCACTCGGTTCTTCAAGGTGCCTTTTGCCCCGAGGCGCGTCGGTTCACCTTAGCACAGCGGGATATCGCTGTGTACGACGACCCGTGAAACAATGGCGAGAAGAACAAAGGAGAAGGAGTCCTGCGCGAAAAGAACCCACTGCGCGTCGAGAGAATTCCTGCGGTGATTTATGGAATACCCTTGGGTAACTTGAGTAACGGTCAAACCAGGGGATACTTTAATGGGTGTGGGTCAAAGCTATCTGTCTCTGTGGGCAACGGATGTGGCAGGAACCTTTCAAAGCACTAGAGGCGCGCCTCAGCTGAATCTAGGTACAAGCTTTCTGCGGAGAGCATAGAAAAAAAAGAAGAAGAAAAGACTGGAATGGATGTTATAAAGCTCCTCTCATCAAAAAGCGGATAATGACTGCGCGACCTTGGCATCCTAGTTCTTAGGGTTGAAAAGCTAGCTTTCGGGGGGACGTTACCCGATTTGTGCAATCACTTGAAAGAGACTCGTCCACTCAAAAGACCCCCATAGCTCCATGATTTTGTCAGCAAAAGTTATAGAAAGTGTTTTCAAACCTACTTGAATCCGCGTTGCCCCTCTGTCGCTCTTTTTTGCGATTTTCAACGCCGCTATCAATTCTTAAATTTGTTTTATATATCTCAGTGGCCAATCGGAAGGATGACAACCTCTAATGGCACAGTTTGTCGCCACCCAACCGGAAAATGCACCGCTTGAAAGCGCAGGCCGTTGGCTTACAAGCCGTTGTCAGGGAGGGTCAAGTCAAGGCTTCTGTTGTTTTTGTAGCTTCAGCGGACAAATTTGGATGTTGCGGGGAGTTTTTTTTTTTTTTTTCGAGAAATTCGGTTCTTATTGGAGTTTTCATTTTCGGATGCACAAAATACAAGTTTGTTTCATGACAAAAAGCTTTATTAAAGCCGCCGCGGTGGCTCAGTGGTTATGGTGCTCGGCTGCTGACCCGAAAGGCGCGGGTTAGATCCCGGTCGCGGCGGTTGAATTTCTCTGGAGGAGAGCCCAGGTGGTCGAAATTTCTGGAGCCCTCCACTGCGGCGTCCCTCATAGCCTTAGTCGCTTTGGGACGTTAAACCCATAAACCATAAACCGCTTTATTAAACAAATGGCGGCAAATGCACCGCGTGGCTCTTTACAAATTGTGACAAACGCCAGTGTGCTTTCAAAATACTGCGTCCAAAACCGAGCAAGGCAATGGAAACACTTTACCTTGGTCATTACGAAAAACTAATGTTGTCTTTCAAAGTCGCTACTATAATAGCCCTAATATAAGAAGTTTTCAAGCCTTTTCAGAATCTTCCTTATAGCCCGAATGTACATCCTTCTGTATCTGTAGGAACCATACAACTTATCCGACGAGTACTGATTTTTTTGTTGTCGTTGTTTCTTTGTAAGAAATGTTCCATTCTTGCTCGTTATAAAAAAATTGTAAGAATTCTAAAAGAAAACGAAGAAAAAATTCTAGGAAAGAAATTCTAAGCACACCATGCAGCTTTGTTTTGTGTACTGGCTGATCGCCCACACCTGTAAAGTTGGGACATCAAAAGAGCATGAATTAAAATAGGATTGGCTAAAACAAACATATTTAGGTCATAATTCAATCTTTTAGTGAACAGGAACCGGGAGGTGGCATTATTATCAAATAAACAATTTAACCCGGTACAAAGTTGTACGTGCTTGGATACGCCTAGCTGGGTCAGTACATCAGCACATCAGTAAATGAATAACCAGCAGTTACTAATTTCCCAGACTGTAATATGTTACAGCTAGATGCTTGAGGCTATCTAACTGGCAACAGACGCGTCCAGCTACTCGAGACGCTGTCCACACCGGGACAAGATTTGCGCCAGCGTGGAGCGCCTCTATCTCCGCACTACTGCTACTGATGAAACCATAATTAGGCCGTGTGCGCTGCATTCTCGGCCCCTTTTACGGATTCTGCGTTGCCCCCGGTACTTTGTCGATGTTTACCGAGCAAGCAAGTGCTACACCTACTGCAGACATAATGGCCAACCAACTCATAATGCTCCGGCAGCTTCGAAACTATTCCGGACCACACTGAACATGCAGAGCGTAAGGGCAGTCAAGCGCCTACGTAGTACGTGTGGGTATGAAATATATATTATTTCCCGCCTGGGCAGAACCATGGCTGTCATGGCGAAAGCCCCCAAGTTATGTTCATACGGGCTGCTAACGCTGCAAATTGCACTGAGGGAGGAAAAAAGTTTAATGATGAGGGAATGGTTGAAAATATTGCAGCTATTCTTCTTCAGTAGCTTTCTTAATTACGGAAACATCCCACCTGCCTCCAGGGGCTTGAAAGCAACTGTCCGAAACTAATTCCTTTCTCCGGCAAGCCATAACAAGGTCAGAACCAAAGCAAGACAGTATTCTCACCTAATGCAATCTTCCGTACAAGGTCCATGGTGCCTTTTGAAAAAAAAACTCTCTCTCACACTTAAAAGAAAAAAATTGCAATGTGGATTGAACGCAACTGGCCGAAACTAATCTCTTGTTCCGGCAAGCCATAACAAGGGCTGAACCAAAGCAAAACACTACTCTCATCTAATGCATTCTTCCGTGCAAGGCCCATTGTGCCTTTTGAAAAAGCTTCCTTCCATTTAAAAGAAAAAAATTTCAATGTGTCGCTCACGTGGAACATGATGGGGAATAAAAAGGATAAGAGCTTGTCTCCCGTAGCTGAAAGTACCACCACGCACAAAATGGAAAGGAACTGCAATGAGGATCGGCATTCATTCTGCTTGTTCGCTATGCGCTTGAGGTGTCGTTGTTTCTTTTTCTTGAATGTTTTCATATAATTTCTCATTACAGGTTCATGTAGTACTGCAGACTAATAAAACTCCGAGAATTAAACGAGGAAAAAGCGAGACAAAGGTATAAACACAAGCAACAGCACAGACTTGCTACTGATTTTTCTGCATGAAAACGGTGGGCTTAAAAAGGGCAGCTACAGAACAAGCAAAGGCACAGTCTCCTAGATTAACACGCCTTGAAGCATCGATGAAACAAGGACATCATACATACTTACATCAGGGCTCTTCGAAAGTTTGAACTGGTCGAGCTCTTTCTGCGAGAGATATAATGAGTGCGAGCTGACGCACTTGTCTTCTATATCTGAGATATAGAAGGCTTCAGTCACATCTCTTTCAGTCCTGGTCTTCGCCTTAGAAGGGAAACTAGCTCTTGCCAGATCTGACCTACAGCTGCGGCTTTGTTTATTTGTTTATTTATTGAAAAATTTTAACAATTCAAATATATTTTCTCATTTCAATCATTTAACTGTTCTACTTAGTTTCTTTTTTCCCGCGCATATACCTCCTTGGCATTCATAACCATACCTTGGCCAATCCCCCGCGTGGGTATGTGCCATTTTCATGCGGAGAAGAAGAAGAAGAAGAAGAAGAAGAAGAAGAAGAAGAAGAAGAAGAAGAAGAAGAAGAAGGAGGAGAAGGAGAAGAAGAAGAAGAAGAAGAAGAAGAAGAAGAAGAAGAAGAAGAAGAAGAAGAAGAAGAAGAAGAAGAAGAAGAAGAAGGAGAAGGAGAAGAAGAAGAAGGAGAAGAAGAAGAAGAAGAAGAAGAAGAAGAAGAAGAAGAAGAAGAAGAAGAAGAAGAAGAAGAAGAAGAAGAAGAAGAAGAAGAAGAAGCGACCGCCGACACAAAACACGACGATTCGACTGTATGAGCTGAGGCGCTATGCAAGCAGAGAGGCGGCGCGTGCTTCTCGGCTGTGTTCGCTCGGAATGTAAACAAAGCCGTGAAAGCCAACCGTCTTCAGCAAGCAGAAACCCATCCTTTGTGTCATTTTAGTTGTTTAGACAACGATCGGTCCGACGTACCCAATATCAGGGACGACGGGAAGGGGTAGGAGGCATAGATTTTGCCGGATTAGGGAAGGAATACACCAAAATATGAAATAAAAATAAACCAGGCGTTAAGAAAGCGCAGTAGCACTCGTAGCCTGGCAAAAAAAGAAAACCAGAGAGGAGACACGTCCAAAACGACAGCCGATGGAAAAGCAACCAAGGTGCGCGAACTTCACAAATGATGTCTTCAGTACAATTATCATATGTCTGTTATCGACTCTTAAACACAGCGGCGACATGACATGAAAATCGCACTTCCCTCAGCGCACACAAAACGAAATTAGCGTCTGCGTGGATTCTGACTATGTTTCAACTACTTTCAACGCATATATACTTTTCTTTTTTGTCTTTCTGTTTCAGCTACGAATTAAGCAGATGCGGATTTTGACGGACGGCTTCCATTTTGGAAAAATTTGAAAACGATCCTTCACAAGCCTTCATTTCGATAGTAACGGTATCAGAAGCTTCACTGCCAGCCAGACTGTGTGTATATGATATACTATAAATGTATACTGTACATATTAAGGAAGCCGGCAGTCATCGAAACAAGGAAAGTATAGGAAAGCACCCTGCTATGATCTTGTACTAGATCGTAGTATCTACAAATAAATAAATATTTATATAAATAAATAAATAAATAACAAGTAGCAAAACCATGATGCATATACCAGTCCACAGATAATGCTGCGCAGAATGCGATACCGCTTGAGGTAGCACTTCAGTGCTAGTTATGCTAGTCAGGTGGGGCATTTATTGATCGGACGGCACCATTCCGCAGTCAGCTGCATCTGACACGCCTCCTCAGAGCGTAACAGACCCGGGCAGCTACAATGTAGGCCGCACCACTGCTTTTACCACGTACGCTTAGGTATTTTTCTCTAATGGTTCTCAGGTGAGCATACGCCTTAGAATTCCCGAAATACTGCGGCAAACATTTCACTTCAGAAAATTTGCCTTCGAAAATAACCGAGTGGCGTGAGTACCACGTCTGAGATTCGAAGAACAACACTCTTGAAGTTCCTTGCTTTTCAGCACCGACAGTCGAGTGCGTTTCTCATCAACATCTCGTTTCTGCCTCAACGTGGACAGCATTCATCGACTGCGACTGAACGGGGCATGCAATGTCAGCGTTGCGCAAAGGTTCGTCTCGAGCAACGATCCGGATTGCTTGTAGTGGGCCACCTAGGATGAGGGCGCAGCCCTGGAGACGCAAGAGTGGCCACAGTGGCGCCGCAGGACGCCACGTCCCAACTGTATCCGGGTTTGGACGTGTAGCTTTAAACCGAAAGAAAAAAAACGATAAAAGTACACCGAATAAAGTTTTCAGGATTCGGTTTTAACTGAAACAGGTCAGTAATCTTGGCAGGCGAGGCGTAGCTAGTTTGCCGTTGAGCACGAGTTACACTCAGAGTTGAAAATAATTAAGTATAGAGAAGCCAGGCACGTGACACGACGCTAGTACTGTTGTATAAGCAACGCAGTTCTGTGATTTGCGTTATTGCTCACAAGCTTACACGCCTCTGCAAACCAAGAAACACCACCTCCTCGCCGCCTGCCAGTTAAGCACTGATTGTTAACTATTGTCACTCGCTTAGAGCAATAAGTCGGTTAAGTACGTTTATCAACTGCATGTAGGACACTGATATAAAACTGCGCATGTGCGTCACGAAAAAGCATCGTGGCCTGGCTATCGCGACAATTGAACGGCAGTTCCCAGGCTGCCATCAACACGCAGACCTCATGGTTCGCCACACTCTAGTTACACCCAAGACAACCCGCCTACTTCTTAAAAGTAAACTTCCGCTTGCGTTTCTGTTGGCCGGCTATCTCATTTCAGCTCCAAGTACTACGTTTTCACGTTAATTACTGGCAAATAAACTTTTCATAGCGGCAAAAACGCCGAGATATAACCGAGTGACTTTTTACTACATAGGATTGTCGTATCAAATCACCGAAAAAAGGGCAGTCATTCATTCGTCCAAAATCCTATTCGCCGAAAGAAATCTAAACTTGCGTTCTGAAATGAACAGGTTACAGCCGTTAAGGTATATATTTCTGCGATTTGTTGAGGCACAGAACATGAGAGCGACTTCATATCTGTACAGTTCCGCTCTAGGCGCGTGGCGGAATTGATGGCCCTCTCCTCGGGCGACGCGTTTCGCAACAGCTTATGTGCCGCAGATAAACCGTGCATCGGTAAACACCGCCCTCGCCATATTCTACTACCCTCTGTGGTAACTCTTCTCCTCTTTCTGAGGTAACCACCCCGGAAGCTCCATGACAACCACCCTCCGCTTGTGCGTTACGCCATAACCACTACTTCCTTCTTCCACAGTAACCATCCTATGGTTTAGGATTCCTCCGTTCTCGCGATACCCTCCTCCTTCGCCGGTAATCACCTTCCGAACGGTTCCAGTGGTAAACCCTCTCCGGTTACGCATTACTCTACCCACGTCAGCCGCCGCGGTGGCTCAGTGGTTATGGTGCTCGGCTGCTGACCCGAAAGACGCGGGTTCGATCCCGGCCACGGCGGTTGAATTTCTTTGGGGGAGAAATTCTAGAGGCCCGTGTACTGTGCGATGTCAGTGCACGTTAAAGAACCCCAGGTGGTCAAAATTTCCGGAGCCCTCCACTACGGCGTTTCTCATAGCCTTAGTCGCTTTGGGACGTTAAGCCCCTAAACCAAACCAAACCAAACCTACCCACGTCGTACCCTTCTTTTCCGCGACAACCACCCTGCGAGTGGTTCCCATGGCAAAATGCACCCATCGGTTACGCCGAAACTACTACTACTACTACTACTACTGCTACTACTACTACTACTACTACTACTACTACTACTACTACTACTACTAGTACTACTACTAGTACTACTACTATTACTACGCAAAACCTAGGAATGGTCACTTATCAGCTGTCGCTGTAAAGAGCCCGCCGAATTATCAAGAATCAGATGGTTGGTTTGGTTTATGGGGTTTAACGTCCCAAAGCGACTGAGGCTATGAGAGACGCCGTAGTGGAGGGCTCCGGAAATTTCGACCACCTGGGGTTCTTTAACGTGCACTGACATCGCACAGTACACGGGCCTCTAGAATTTCTCCTCCAAAGAAATTGTAGCCGCCGCGGCCGGGATCGAACCCGCGTCTTTTGGGTCAGCAGCCGAGCACCATAACCGCTGAGCCACCGCGGCGGCCAAGAATCAGATACCTAAAAGCCCAACTCCTTTAGGTATGGTATGCGGGGTTTAATGTCCCGCAGCGACATATGGGCTATGACTATGAGAAACGCCGTAGTGGAGGGCTCCGGATTAATTTCAACCTCCAGGGGTTCTTTAAAGCACGCTGACATCAGACGGTACACGGGCTCTTGTGCACTTCGCCTCTATTGAAATACGGCCGCCGTGGCCAGGATCGAGCCCGCGTCCTCGGGCTCAGCAACCAAGCGCCCTCACCACTGAGCCACCGTGGTGGGGCCACAGCTCAGCGATAACGTAAATACGCAAATATGAAGAGAGATTTCAAGAGAGGCCCGCAAGCACCGTAAGTCCTTACCAGTGGTCTAGGAACCACGTTGTGGCATTATTTGCAGAGTGAGGTGAAACAACGGGAAGAAATAAAGCCGCAATAGTGTCAGTACCATAGCAGCAGGCTGCCAGTGCCACTGCTCCATGAGTAGAGCCTTTTTTTTTTTTCCTCGAATCCACCGCGGTAGCTTTTCACGTCGTCTTTGGCATTCGGCTACTGATCCCAAGTTCGCGGGACCAAATCCCGGCTGCGGCGGCCGCGTTTCGATGGGCGCGAAGTGCTACGCATGCTCTGCGCGAACCCCAGGCGGTCTGAAATAATCCGGCGCTCTCCATTACTGCGTCCCTCATAGCTCATGTGCCGCTACGGGAGGTTTACAGTTCGTTTCCGCTGGCGGCTAAACAAAATACGCGCGCTGCTCAAGCGCTGCTATGTGTGCGCAACAAGTCGATCCAGTCGAGTGCAGCAGTGCCGACGCAAAGGAGGAAAAAGAGGAACGGAGAAAATGGCACCGCTGTGAATTTCCATTTTATCGCGTATGGCCCTATATACGCGCAGGATTTTTCGTGGCCTCATGGACAGTGCCCCATAACCATGACAAAGCTGCCGCCGAGTTGGCGGAGAAACTCGCACAAAACGGGGTCGAGTGCACGCTGACACGAGCGGATGATCACGTCGCGAAAATGGAGTAATTTCTCGGTTATGTCGCTCGCTAACTGGCATCACTTTCTCGCTAATCCTGTCGCAATGCTACTACATACGAATAGTTCGCAATATAACGGCCATCCCGAGCCTGTAGTCAAGGAGATAGAGATGGAATCTGCTGGTACAGGGTAGCATACCCGTTCGCTTCGCCCGCGAGGGGTTCTTTGCGCGTGCTCGTAGCCACTAAGCTCTTTGCTTAAGATAATATCTTATAAAATATAATATAAAGAAGGTTAATGGCCGTCATTTCAGGAACAGAAACAGCACGAATAGGGTTACGATGTCCTCGGCGGCCTTCTGACCAGCTTTAATAATTCCCAGAAAGGATTTATTTCATGAATGCCCATTGGTTCGAATGGCGTGCTTACTTTAAACCTCGCGTTTCTTAACGCACGTGGCTGGAATAGCTTGGTGTTAATCGGCTTAGAAAAAAATGTAAATGGCTTAGCGACACTCTGAAACACGAAGGTACAAAATAATGGGCCCAAAAATCGACAAGTCGGTCTATAACTCGACTGGTGCGATGCTCGTTTTCGAATATTTTATCAAACATAGTCGTAATATGCGCCCACATTGCATTCATTCAGACATTCCCAAAATTTATAGTATCCCGGAGTATTCCAAAGAAACAGCGACACTCTTATCTTCGGTGGTAGATTGACCTTAAACATACACAAGAGCGAAGGGGCTAACCGTGTCAAAAACAAATTTCTATTGCAGCGGACCATGCAACAGACATGCATGTTTGGGGGACGTCAGACGCCAATTTTATTCTCCCACATATGAGAAAGATGTGCGTTAAGTGGCGCAGACTGGGGCTTATTAGTTTAAAATCTTTTAGGGCAACTCTTAACTAATTAATATTGCGCGTATGTAAAGCATACAGTGCTCGATTAGGAGTGATTGCAACTAGGCTCACATGACCGCCATTTCAGATTACAGTCATATTAGGAGGCGTAATTTAACTTGGAAGTTCAATGAGCGGGTCATTGCAAGCACAACTCGCCAGTACATTTTTTTTCGGGTGATAAAAAAAAGATTATTCAAATATAAAGTCACCCTTATGCTTCAAAGGACAGAAGAAAATCTGAAGGCTACAAGCAATCATTTTTTAGGGCGTTGGGAGAAATATCCGAGCTCAGCTTTGCTGGCGGCACCTTGATTTGACCTTGAGAAAAGATTACGTCGTCGGCAACGTCGCGTCCAGTGTAGTGCAAACGCAGCACTCCTTCCAACTTCTACGAATGGGGTCCGCTGGTCATTGTTCCCAGTCAGCCCTCAACCGAACACCAACTTATCTCAAAGTGGCTTTCCTTATACATAACGTAGGTAGCGAGACCACACCCCCCGATGCGAGCTGCTTACTGCATCATGCAGCAATGCGATTCTTAGACTTTTCTCTCGTGGTAAGTTAAGGCTGTGGCAGCTGTCTTATTCCACCTGTCCCCTCCCCCCAACCCCTCCACGATGGAGCCCGCACCTACCTCTACACTTGTATTTTCCGCTCATTTCGGAAAGGTGACGGAAGCTGCTCGACGACGTTAAACTTTGTTACGACCGCAGGGTGAATGCGGCCTTCTTTCCTTATAATGTGCGACGTTTTGTTAGAAAAGACTTTCAAGAAGAGAAACACGATGCGTTAAAACGCGTATTGTAGCCAAGTGCAAGCAGCTGAGTTGCTTGGAACAGGAAGCGCATTACTGCGCCTGTTCGTCAGTGAGAATTGCACATAATACCCAATGGCAGCGCAAATACGATGCCGATTTCGCCAGCTTCTCACGCATTGCACTCGCGGTACCACAATCAGATTGAGACCAAGTAACCTACCGCCGTCATTTACGCTCCGAGAAAAAACAAGCGGGAAGAAAAAGAAACCTTCCGAGGCGCACCGACGTGGCAGCGGAACGAAGTTCCGCAGTAGCTTGAAGTAAGGCTGACGAGACAGGAGCAGTGCGCAATCGGAATCTCGTCAGGCTTAGTCTTCAGAATTTGGAGTCTTGGTGCCTTCTTTCCTTTCTGCGCGCCGAAAACAATTATCGGAGAGCAACGAGGGAGAAAGCGGCGCCTCGTTTCTTCGTGTGCGTTTCTGCCGCCTAAGCGTCGCCGTAGAAAGCGTTGTCGCAGCGCCCTGCTTTTTTTTTTTTCTCTTAGCTCAGTGCGCTGTGGTCCCACTAAATCCTCCTAGGAGAGGTGCTTATCCCCGATGCGGCTGCATAACTCTTTGTGCAGGCACTTCAAGGCGACTGGCATCTAGGCAGACAGACATAGAGGCAAGGCGGGCGGGCAGGCAAATGGCAAGCAGTGCATCGTCAGGATTTCTCGCGCAGGGAGCGCTAAAGCCTCTTGCCTCCGACGCCGACCGAGCGAAGGCTTTGAGACGGTGCTACTCAAAGCGCCTATACTCACATGTAACATTCCGTGCAGTAACTCCTCTTAATTGTTTCCTAGCATTTATCTCAGCGTCAGGAACATTTTTCATCCTGTGAGGCAACTATAAAGATTATACGTCGCGCGTCTACGTATAAACTGGCTGTATGGTTCACTCTTTGCAGCTGCTTCAAACTGTTGTCGTGAACCTGTGCCTCAAAGAATTACAAAGTCGGCGCTCGCATGCTTAGTTGAACAATTCTCGACCCCGTTCACTCCCGTCCTTAGGCTTTGGCTTCGGGATGTCTGGAGTAAAAGTTTCGCCCGAGAGAAGGGTCGACACTCGGTGGCTCTCCCGGTGCAGTCTTATGCTTTGGTTCCGCGTGGAAAACCACTACAGAGGAATTTTTCAGAAGACCGCATCCACGAGAAAAACTTGGCGACAGCAACAGTTGAATGTGGTTTCCTTTTCCTTTTTTTTGCATAAATAGTCCTGGGCGGCCAGGAGTTAGCGTCCTCTAAAGATAATTTTTTTGTCGCACGGCTACGCCGCATAGGACAAATAAATTAGGGATATAAATGGATGAAGGAGCATAAAAGGAGAAGTAGTTAAAACAAAAAAAAAGTTTAAAGATAAGCGTTCCAGCCAGTGGTGAGCAAAAGACGCACAGGCTGTGATCGTAAGCATTGTCCATCATCCACTGATGATGGCAGTCAGCTTCGTAGTCCCACCGCAGACCAGCTTGACAAAGAACCGCCCTCTACGATGTGCCCTGTCCCGCAGTGGGATAACGGTACGCTTGACCCGTGTGGATGTCTTGGCTGAGTGGTGAAGGTCGTGTCACAGCTATCGCTTTCACTGTAGGAACACGGGCACTGCTGTGACATGTAGCTACGCGCCTTCGGGACACGATGGAGCCGGAAGGAAGCGCTTTCACAGATGCTTAGGAAGCTAACGCCGGAAAACTAACACAGCATTTCATATAGGCTACACACTGGAATGCTACATGTGGCTTAACTCTTACCATCCTCCGCTCTTCAGGCATTTTTATGCTTCTTATTTTTACTGAGAGCTGTTTTCCTGGTTCCTTTGTGTTTTCAGTGATGTTTCTTTGCATGAATTTAAAATGGTCATGAAGCTGCTGCTAACGACGTGCTGGGTAGGGGAAGGCAACGGTAATGACTACAACTCGCTAAGGCTGAGCGTTACAACCAGCCATCGTACCTTAACCCGTAATGAAGCGCGAAAGGGTCTCGTTCGACAAGAGCGGGGACAGCTAGATTGGGTTCACTCAACGAATACAATTCACGGGGCAAAAAGCTGGGAACTTGTGTCAGGCGCTTGTTCATTTCCCCCACGCCCCTTATTTGTGTAGCAGAGGGTTTAAGCGTACAAGCGCAAAGGTGTTCCGGAGATTGTGAGGGGATGAAATGTCACCGGTTGGTTGGATGTTAAAGCATGGCCTGTCCCGAAGCTTGTCCAAAACGGCACCGGTGGTATTTAGCCCGGGCACTAGCAATGCAAGGAAAGCTGACAGAGGTACGCCTCGGTGTGGACTCTGGCAAGATTTAGAGGGATAACAGTCAGGTACCTCGTTTGTTGGGGGCTCTGACTTTGTTTCTAACACTCAGCGATTGTTTAAGCTCGACTACTACATCGAGTTCTCGTTTCTTGTCCCGTCACAACAACATGCCAGAAGTGCAATTAATATAAATAAACTTGTAGTGCGGAAAAGGGGGAAAAAAAAAGAGTGGATCTCCGCATCGCGACGTGTTGCCGGGTCAACGGACCCCATCGTTAACATTAACTACGCCACAGCCGTGAAGCTCCCTTTAACGCTGCCACAGATCGAAGCGCCCATTGTTGTAGCATTGGATGTGCAACGCGCTTCCAACGCGCATGTCCGAGGCGGTGTAATTGCGTCGCGCGAGCGGCGCAACTTCAGCCTCAAAAGCCAGTGTCGCTGACACACAAAGCGTGCCGGCTGCGAGCCGTGTCGTGCAAGTCAGTGCTGCTCCTCCAGCGGCCTCGCGCCCCCGCTTTCGCGCCTTCAGCCGGCAACGTTGAAAGGGCGCAGACAAAGGTCGCGCCCGCAGGCGCCTGCCCGCGGCTGCCCGCCACAATTTCGACGACGCGGCATTGTCATAGAGTGCGTGCGAGGAGTTTTGCGCCAGCGGGAGTGGCGCAGCTGTGCGCGTTGTGCGGACAGAGCCGGAATTCGCTTGTGATAGTACGGGCGAGAACACGTAAACATGTCACGGAGACGCGCCGTCTGCGTGCTCCGGACGTTTTCAGCCATCCCCTCTTCATCCTTGTAGCAGAAATTTAGGGCTGAAAGAATCCTTCACTTTTTTTTTCTTTATTCAGCCTAATAACTTTGCTCGCTTTTACATCACGAAGGACATCTCCGAACCGTGAAGGTGCAGGACTCCGGATTTACTCCGACAACTGCGGATTCGCAAACGCGAGCTCACACCACGAGAGCTGGAAGTTCACTGTTAAAAATGCAACACCTTGAAGGGTGTAAAAATTGTATTTCCTCGTCCTAGGGCACCCTTTCAGAAAGAGAGCGGGGAAAAGGAAAGTCCAGTTGGCTACCCTGAACTAAGGAAAAGGGAAGGATGGCGTAAAATGAGAAGAGGAAGAAAGAAGTGGGGTCTGAAAGCCACAGGCCGTTGTAGCAGTGGCCGGCGCACTGTGAGGGCCAGCGAGCGCTGCGACCTCAAGGCAACTCTTCACTCGTACTTTGTCGTCAAAGACAGGACATTCACACAGCGTAGACGTTCCACCGTGAAAGAAAGCTATATACTGAACTCACAGGGTGTTACCCTTGGGAAGACAGCGTTACACATTTAAGGGTGTAAAAAGTTTTACAGTTGCATTTTGTCGCCCTCAAATCAGAGCTCACCGTTTTCAGTATCAAGCGACAAGCATTAGGCACAGCAGCAAAGTGCATTAGTTGCTAAGCTTTCATGGTCTGGCCGATAAATTTGCCTTTCAGTATTGTTCTCATTCTCTGTGCTCTGCTCCATGCATTATTTACGAACATGTTTCTTCTTTTTTTTTTAGATAAGGTGCTGAGCACCCTTGCGTAACTAGGCCGCTCGGTTATTTCCATGCTTCAGTTGCCTGTAATCTTCAAGTACACCTGTAGACTCGTACTGCACCCGAAAGAGCGGAAAACAAAACCAGTAAGGCGATAAGTACTACCTTTAAAAAAAGAAAAAACGTACCAGCTGCGGCACTGAGAAATCACTGATACAGTACTGGAGAAAGGTTTTTTCGCGCCCCTTCAATTAGAGTCATCATCGATAGCTTCGAAACAGTTACGAAGGCTAGTATTTGTCTGAGTAGTAAGCAGCCCATTGGATACTTTTTGATCCATCTCTCAAACTTCATTTTCCTCCAAGATTCATTACCTAAGGAACATCGAGGAACGTTAAATGAGTCCGGACCCCTGGCAAAATGAAAAAGAAAACACGGTCTTAATAAGCGCGGAGCACGTGAATGAGTTGCGGTTGTAATAATAATAACCGAATCGTTTATGTTACGCTCTTGCACCTTCTGGTTCAGGGTAGCCAACCACATTTATATGGTGCTTTTGTGAGTCCGTGATATACCTTACTGTAAAAAGGCTTCTGTACGTATCCAACCATAATGTCCCAATACCGGCTCCTGCTTGACGATTTCATTGCGCTCGTAAAGAAGACTCCAGCGTTTACAGACCTCAAACTGCGGCTGTCTTTATATAGTTTGCTTCTTGTACGATGGTTATTTAAGACAATGTTTAATTGTAAGTTTCCTGTCACGCCAGACTTTGAATTGATTCAGAAGGGGATAACATTCTTGGCTCCTTGATTTATAAACGCTTGCTCCGTGCTTCCTTCCTTCGACCTGTTCAATTACTTGATAAACCACCACAGAGGTTTTTTTTTTTTTCGTTTCCTTGTTTGCGAGAGCTCTACTCCCATTATGTCTCTTTTTTGTCCTGTTGGTTAAATCTGCTCACTACGACGACGCAACACTGAGGTTTCAAGCTTAACTTCATAGCTTTCGGTATAGAAGCGCTTAGCTATTGTTGTTGTTGTGGTTGTTGTTTAACGCCAGGAGTGGACGGCGTAGCTTTGAAAACATGGACTTGGCGCAGTGCTGCGCTACGCGAGTCTCCTACACCTACACTAGAGGTTGGTGGATGTCCATGATTGGTGCCCACTGCGTAGCACAACCCGCAAATCCCCTTCTCAGCGAAGGTATTCTCATTAACTCCCCGAGCACTGCAGGGAAGAGTGGGTTTTGGACAGCAACGAATAAAATTCCTGCTTTCTCTTTAACTACACGCAGCGAAACAAAAAAACGGTGGGTCTGTGCAAGCGACCAACTCGCCTTTAAAACTGAAGACTCCACGCATTGCTCAGAATATTCGCAGTTCTAGAGCCCCACATGAAGGCAATCGACATCGCAACACAAACAGACACAGCCATCGAATGCCTCGTTTCTATAAAATTCCCTGCCTACCTCTGGGTGCCAAACACTTCCAGGCCAACGAAAACCCCCTTCAATCCGTAGTTTAGTACATGACCCTCCGAATGCAAAGTAGTATGAACGCGAACTGAATAGATGCAGTCATATCTACAAAGCCATAATGAAAGGCATTTTCTGGAATTGTGGAATCAGCGGTGTAGTCATTCGTCAAAGTCGGACGAAAGGAAAAGTCTGCTATTTCCTCTGAATTTTTAATAGCGTCAACCAAGCGGACAAGAATTATTGCCCCCGACGCCTTCAACTTTTCTGCGTTTCTATCATCTAACCCCATGTTGCTGTACTGAAATTTACTCCGGAGCGAAAAATTCTTACCTTGGGCAAAAAATGAGCAGTCGGAAGATTCTTCTTTGATCAGAATTCATTGCACATGGCATTACATCACAGAAAAGAAAACGGAACGCGAAGGAGCAGGCACCGGTTGCAGCAGCCGGTAACAACATTTAGCGCTTGGTGTGATTTATTTTCTCCCCGCATCATAAAACTGCCTGCAAGTCAGTTCGCTTCGTAATATCGCCAAGGACGCTTCACAATATCTTCTTCGGCAACGGCACCTAGAAAGTACTGGCACGCTTGATGAAAGCTTTGTGAGCAGGATGCTTTGCGATTTAATCTGGCAATCGGTGTGCTGCCATTTCCGTATTTGTGTTGTTTATTGTTTGTTTTTTTTTTTTCAAGTGCAGTGTAATAGCACTTCTTGTTACCTATTTGTTCCGTGTATTTCTGAAAAAAAAAATATCAAAATGGCTAGTCTGCATGTCGTAATCTTATAGGAATGTGCTCCAAAAGGTTATTCTAGAGGGTAATGGATTCGATTCAAGAAGCGACGACCACGTTTCGAAAGAGGCGAAATGCAGGAGCACTAATGAACTTATGGCCCGCTTAGCACATACAAAAATCTCGCTGGAAATGGGTATCACTGTAAGCCATCATAATCGCTGCGAGTTCATCAGCTCATAGAGGCCTGTAACCTGCATCCTCACGAAACGCATGTTGGTTGCTTCCCTGAGTTCATCGCTCGAGGTCCCTGACTGATGTGATCGATGTACTGATGGGTCGAAGACCGAGAAATCGGTAACTGTGTGGTATGCGGTCTCACGAAAACGGCTGCCGTCTTTTCATACATAGCCGAAATATATTCCGTGCGCCCCTTCCGGTAAGAGCTGCAAGATTACAACCAGACCAAACCATAATCCGCAATATTCGCAGCTCGATGGTCTTGTAACGGTCAAAGCGAGCACCCACTCACACAAGATACTCAGCCAGCTTCATCTCCAGCTTCAAGAACGTAAGCACCAAGACAGAAGCGTAAACTGCTGTCCGGTTCCTGCTGTCACGACGGGGTGAAGGGAAGCAGGGAGGCTGATAACGCAGCACACAATAGCAATGAGTATACATCTAAAGCATCGCAGCTACCTTTCTAGGTTGAAGTCACGTGCTTTAAACGGACACTGAGGCCAACTTCTTCCAATATATATACATGTTTTTATTAGCAATGATTTATTTTCCAAAAATAAAATGCAGAAAGGTTTAAAAGGTTTTTGCAGGCCTCGGCATCTTCCATTGTAACTAGAAGCACCCGAGCCGAGGCTAGCGGAGGCTTTTTCTGGGTACGTCGCTGTCTGTCGGGCAGCAATAGCTTGGAGAATTGCATTTAAAATTTTCCTCGCCCCTCGATTCAAATTCGCGACACCTGCAATGATATGGGCTCCGTGGTCACCGTTTCGAAGTGAATGGCGATGTAGCCTATAGCGTATGGGATCCGCGTCGCCGCACCGCAGTTCACAGGCGAAATCAGCCGGCGATGGCAACTCCTGTAATTCATTTTTTTTAGGCCTCTTCTATCCTATGAAAGGTTCGTTTTCGATTAAAGTTGCGTCTTTTGCTGTTAGAACGCGGTAGTCTATCGATACCGGCCAACTTCAATTTGCCCTCAGGGTCCCATTACGGAGTTGATCAGAGCCCGGCGGCAACCGGAGTTGGACGGGAAAACAGCAAACTGCGCATCGAAGAACGAAAGCTAAAACAGCGGAGAAAATGCTGACACGGAGATAGCCTTTAATGCATTGTTAGGCTAAGGATCGTACATACGCTCTTGAGGCATGATTCCCTTCTTCAAAACACGGATTGGATTTCAGGCCAGCTATGCAGAGATCCACTTTCAGTCCCACTTATACTGACTTTACGCCCTCGTTATGAATAAAAACGACGCCGTTATTTTGTTGCGATTCGCAGATAATGCATCCTCTTTTTCAAACTTTTTTTTTAGTTCGATATAGGCTACTAATTTCAAACGTACAAACTCTTAGTTTTCCGGGCGACAGTGGTGGCCTCCACGCACTTTAGGTATTATTTAACGACAGCCCGTAAAAGCCTGTGTCCATATTCATCGTCCTTTCAACGCATCATTTTATCTGCGACAAAGATTCTAACATTTATTAGGCATTACTCGACATTTTGCAATAGATCATAACCTTGTGTCCGGCGAATTATGTTTTTTAGCTGCCGCTGGGATATTAAACTCTGAATGCGACTAGTCTACTATAAATAAAACTTCGATTGGGCCTAGTTGGTACATGTTGTTGTGAAGGTGCAGGTTGCGCAAACACGGGACGAACCACAAAGAAAAGACACTGAGACACACACAAGCGCCCTAACAACTGTTTTTTTTTTCTTCTTGGGAACGCATACTTATACACCTGACCACGCATGCTCAAACGCAATCTTTAACGTCAATAGTCATGCCGAGGGCTGTTAACAAGGGCCGTTACAACTTAGACGTCGGTGCAGTTAATGCGTAACCCTTTACGTCTGAGTACCTTACTGCCTAGATACCAGTTTGGCGCATCAAATGCTTGTATATCGTTTGCGAACATTCAGAATTATTTTTTTATACAGTAGCGCCTATTTTATATGCAAAGCAAAAAAAAATGTGTACTGCAGGAAACATTTCTTTAAAAGCAAAATCATTGAATGCTATTAGAACTTTTTCATTACTAGTGTAGTGTGCCAACTGTGACAGGTTCCGCTACCGCCATGCGCCGACACTGCGATGCGCCTGACGACGACGAAGTTATGCGCCGACACTACGCTGCGCCTGACGACGACGAAGTTGCCCCGCTCTCTTGGTGCTGGCTACGCTCGTCTACGCTGCCAGATCCTGCACGGCGGTTCGGTCTCTTGAGGACGCCTAATAAACGCACCCCTACAATTGGTGGAGGTGCTGAGTTCGTCCCCTACCAACCTGGAACTCCGGAGCCGTACGCTGCCGCCTGTGTCAACCATGCCAAATGAGACTGCCCCAACACCGGCGGCCAGTTCAACCACCGTCATTTGTTCTGGCGCCATCCGGCAGCGTGACCCTGCCCTCTTCAGTGGGACTGCCGACCAAGATGTTGACGACTGGTTGTCATCGTATGAGCGAGTGAGCAGCTATAACAAGTGGGATGACACTATCAAGCTGAGTAACGTCATCTTTTATCTCACGGACGTGGCGAACCTCTGGTTTCGAAACCATGAGGCGGACCTACCCACTTGGCCCGTATTTAAGAAGAGCTTTGCGGAAGTGTTCGGCCGCCCTGCGGTGCGCAAGCTCCGTGCCGAACAGCGCTTACGGGACCGCGCTCAACACACCGACGAGACCTTCACAAGTTACATTGAGGACATCGTTGACCTCTGCAAACGTGTCAACGCCGCCATGCCAGAAGCGGACAAGATCCACCATATCCTCAAAGGCATCGCTGACGACGCATTTCAGATGCTCCTCGCGAAAAATCCCACCACCGTCAGTGAGGTCATTAAGCTTTGCCAGAGCTACGACGAGCTCCGCAAGCAGCGCGCTTCTACACGGCGTGCCGGTGTCTGCGACGAAGCCCTCTCCACTCTGGCCCTGGGCGGTACTACTCCTGAGGACTCCCCTCTTCTCAACCACATCAAAGCCTTCGTTCGTGAAGAGGTCGCTCGCCAGCTGTCCCTCATATCCCATTTTCAAGACCCCGCCCGCCAAGTTCCTGACTCGACCCCGTCTTTGGCTCCTACCATTCGCCGTGTCGTGCAAGACCAAGTCGCTGATCTGCTACCGTCCAGCCCTGTGCCCGCGCCTGTGACAGCACCCCTGACGTACGCCCAAGCGGTGGCCAGGCCACGACATACGCCGGCAACCGATTCCTACCAGGCCGCCCCTTCTTTCCGTCCTCCGCCGCCGTCTGAGCCCCCGTCTCAAGCTCCGTTTTCAAGGGTTCGCCCACATCCTACCAATCCCTGGCGTACTGCGGACAACCGACCCATCTGTTACGCCTGTGGTCGGCCCGGCCATGTCGCGCGGCTTTGCCGCCAGCGCCTTCCGCCTTCTCGACCTGACCTGCGCTCCTACCCGTACGATGCCGAACTATCCTCGCCGAGAAGGCCACCTGGTCCCCCCTTTGTTTCCCCTGATAGCCAAATTTACACCACTCGCCGATCGCCTTCCCCTCGACGCCGTTCCCCTTCTCCGATGCTGCGACGTTCTAGCTCCGCGCTTGAGGGAAACTAACAGCCGCAGTTCCCGGGGCAAGAACTGCGCTTGTTTCGAACTCCTCAAGTCCTCCGTGTCGTCCCGCCAATGTAATCGTAGTGTTCGTGGAAGGTGCCAAGGTTCTCGCCCTCGTCGACACGGGCGCTGCAGTATCTGTCATAAGTGAAGCTCTCTGCCGCCGACTCCGCAAAGTGACTACCCCAATTTCTGACTTTTCGCTTCGCACCGCCTCATCACAGCGCATTCATCCCTCAGCCGTATGTACGGCCCGTGTCCTCATTCAAGATGTTTTGTACACCATCGAGTTTATTGTGCTGTCTCACAGCACACACGACATCATCCTGGGATGTGACCTCCTTTCGACTCATCGTGCCGTTATTGACTGCGCTCGAGCTGAAATCGCCTTTTCTCCGCTGTGTGACGCTCCCTTTTGCGACGTACCTACGCAGTCTGCCAAACTTGTGGTCGCGACTGATACCGACATTCCTCCGTTTTCTGCTGCCCTCGTGCCGCTCTCCTGTGTCGGCGTCCCTCATTCAACTGTTTTCTTCACGCCTTCCGAAACCGCTTCCCGCCATCCCTGCCTCCTGCTTCCCTTTGCTGTTCTGACGATCGACCATGGACAAAGTGCAATTTACGTCTCGAACCCATCTTCGTGCCCGTCAGCAGTGCTCCGAGGTGAATGCCTCGGGCGTATTGAAGAACTTGATTCCTGCCTTCCCTACCCTATTCTCGATACCACCGCTTCCTTCGATGTCGATGTGCTCAGCTCTTGTGATGTTCAGAATGATCCACCGCCCTCCGACGTCTTCCACCGTGCTATTGACGCTGACCTTCCACCCGCGCTACGTGATCAACTCGTCGCCCTCCTCCAGCGCTTCAGTTCTTCTTTCGATCTTCCTCAGACTGCCTTGGGCCGTACGTCTGTCGTTGCGCACACCATCGACACCGGTACACACGCCCCTCTTCGCCAGCGCCCCTATCGTGTCTCGGCTTCTGAGCGCCGCGTCATTTCTGATCACGTGGACGACATGCTCCGTCGGGGTGTCATACAGTCCTCCCACAGTCCCTGGGCGTCTCCTGTTGTGTTGGTAAAAAAGAAAGATGGTTCCATCAGGTTCTGTGTTGATTACCGCCGGCTCAACAACATCACACGCAAGGACGTCTATTCCCTGCCACGAATCGATGACGCCCTGGACTGCTTGCAGGGAGCTGAGTATTTCTCCTCGCTGGATTTGAGGTCAGGCTACTGGCAGGTGCCCATGGCTGACGCTGATCGCTCAAAAACTGCCTTCATAACACCTGACGGCTTATATGAGTTCAACGTCATGCCGTTTGGCCTTTGCAACGCCCCGGCAACTTTCGAACGCCTGATGGACACTATCCTTAGTGGACTCAAGTGGGAGAGTTGTCTTTGCTATCTCGATGACATCGTCGTCTTTTCTGCGGACTTTTCTTCTCATCTCATCCGCCTCGAGCGCGTTCTGACTTGTCTTACTGACGCTGGGCTCCAGATGAATTTGAAAAAGTGCCGCTTTGCTGCCCGACAACTCACCATTTTAGGACATGTAGTCTCTAAAGACGGCATTCTTCCGGACCCCGCTAAACTTCGTGCAGTTGCCGAATTTCCGAAGCCCACCTCACTGAAGCAGCTCCGTAGCTTCGTTGGCCTTTGCTCTTACTTCCGTCGCTTCATCTTGAATTTCGCCACGATCATCGCTCCTCTGACCCAGCTACTCGCAGGCAGCTCCAACCTCTCCGCTTGGACGCCTGCTTGCGATGACGCCTTCGACACCTTGCGCCGCCTTTTGGTTTCGCCTCCCATCCTGCGCCACTTTGACCCGACTGCGCCTACTGAGATCCACACTGACGCCAGTGGTATTGGACTGGGTGCCGTTCTCACTCAACGCAAACCTGGCTTCCGTGAATATGTGGTCGCCTACGCCAGTCGGACCTTGAGCAAAGCGGAGGCCAACTATTCTGTTACCGAACGAGAATGTTTGGCCATCATTTGGGCTATTGGAAAATTTCGTCCCTATGTCTACGGTCGCCCGTTCTGTATAGTAACCGACTACCATGCCCTGTGCTGGCTGGCCTCTCTCAAAGACCCGTCAGGCCGCCTAGCTCGCTGGGCTCTGCGATTGCAGGAGTATGACATTCATGTCATTTACCGCTCTGGCATCAAGCATAATGACGCGGACGCTCTTTCCCGCTCGCCGCTACCTAGTGCTTCATCGCCTGCTCCTGTGTCTGCTTACGACTTGTCCTCGCTTGCCACTGCCGACATGTCCACCGAGCAGCGGAAAGACCCTTGAATCGCCACTCTTATTAACTTCCTTTCGAGTCCTACGACTGATAATTCATCCCGTTCCCTCTTACGTCAAGCCCGTCACTTTTCTATTCGGGACGGTCTCCTCTATCGTCGCAATTACCTGTTCGACGGACGCAAATGGCTCCTAGTGATCCCCCGCCATCTACGCACCGACATTTGCGCCGCTTTCCATGCGGACCCCCAGTGTGCACACGGCGGCGTGTTGAAAACCTATACGCGTCTGCGTCTCCGATTCTACTGGCGTGGCATGTACCGCTTTGTTCGCCACTTTGTGCGATCTTGCCCATCCTGTCAACGGCGTAAATGTCCGCCTCACACCTCGCCTGCTCCACTGCAGCCGTTACCCTGCCCTGCCCGCCCGTTTGACCGCGTTGGCATAGACCTCTACGGCCCCCTCCCTCCCACTCCCGCTGGTCACCGCTGGATTATCGTGGCCGTGGATCATCTCACACGTTATGCTGAAACGTCTCCATTACCATCTGCCTCCGCCCGCGACGTGGCTTCCTTTCTTCTAAAGAACCTGATTCTTCGCCATGGTGCTCCTCAAGAACTGCTCAGCGACCGTGGACGCGTATTCCTGTCTGACGCTCTTGAGGCCCTCCTCAAGGAATGCCGCATTATCCATCGAACCGCTTCGTCTTACCACCCTCAGACCAACGGCCTGACCGAGCGTTTCAACCGAACCCTCAGTGACATGCTGTCCATGTACGTCGACGCCAACCACTCCAACTGGGACCAAGTTCTTCCCTTCGTCACCTACGCATATAACACTGCGACACAAACCACCACTGGATTCTCTCCCTTCTTTCTTCTGTACGGCCGCGAGCCCCCCTGCACGATGGATACTCTTCTTCGCTACCAACCCGACATTTCCGAGTCCACGCCACTGTCCGACGCTGCCAGGTACGCCGAAGAATGCCGCCAGCTTGCTCGCTCGTTTACCACGCAGACCCAGTGGCAGCAAAAACATGACCGCGACACTTCCGTGGCCTCTACCTCCTACCCTGCCGACTCCCTTGTGTGGCTCTGGGTGCCTCCCACAACTCCCGGCCTTTCGCGGAAACTGCTGCATCGGTATCATGGTCCCTACCGGGTTCTCAAGCAAACATCTCCGGTCAATTATATTGTTGAGCCTGTTGCACCCGCTGCGGACTTGCGTCGCCGTGGCCGCGAAACCGTCCACGTCGACCGACTGAAGCCGTACTACGACCCCTCTGTTCTTCCTTCCCCTTAAGACGCCAGGATGGCTCCTTTTCACCCGGGGGAAACTGTAGTGTGCCAACTGTGACAGGTTCCGCTACCGCCATGCGCCGACACTGCGATGCGCCTGACGACGACGAAGTTATGCGCCGACACTACGCTGCGCCTGACGACGACGAAGTTGCCCCGCTCTCTTGGTGCTGGCTACGCTCGTCTACGCTGCCAGATCCTGCACGGCGGTTCGGTCTCTTGAGGACGCCTAATAAACGCACCCCTACACTAGAAAATTATTAATGACTTGTTCTATTCACATTATATGTAGTGCTTTTACTCTACGATGCGTACTCGATTCCAGATCTATAAAATTCTAACAGCAAGCCGCTATTTTATTCCGTTTTCTAGCCTCCAGCATAGTTGCTTCCATTGACCCAAGTATTCATACAGTAGAACCGTAGTGAACTACCGACAGTTGATTGTCGTTCAATCGTTCGTTTAGGACACGCACATTATTCAACCTTACGACGAATTGTGTTTTCTTTTGTCTTTATATCCGGTTGGATATGCATTCATCGCGAGCTTTTTTCATCATTTGAGGCGATGGCCGGGCCACGGCAGCCCTCCTTTCACTGCGGGGACTGTGAGGAGCGAGCGTGTTGAGGCACCTTAGAGTAACAGTCGCTGGGCGCAGCCCCGCGGCCGAAGTTTATCAACCTGCACCGCAAGGCGCACGCTGTCTTCCGGCTGCCGTACGCAGCCTCTGGCGGCAGCTTGCACAGAAGGTCAGACAAGGACGGTGCTGGCAGGGCGATAAACTTATTTTGAACGTCGCAAAGAAAGCCTTTTGAAAAAGTTCCGCAGCAAACTTTGCAAATTCTTCGGCAAGGCAGAAGAAGGGAAACGTTGAAATATCTGGTATCACGTGTGGACCTTTCTCGCTTTCCGTCCTCATATCCCGAAACACACGGAAGCTGACGGTATCTACAGAATCGAGGTCCAGAGATGGATACATTGCTTTTTAACAGGTCGCTCCCAATACGCAGTAATGGACAATCATCCTTCAGGTACTACTAACGTTATCTCTGGCGTTCCCCAAGGTTCCGTTCTTGGCCCACTTCTTTTTCTAATGTCCATTAATGACCTTCCTTCCGGTGTTTCATCCGCGATTCGGCTTTTTGCGGATGATTGCATCCTTTATCATCGCATTGTCACTGACAGGGATCAACTATCGCTTCAGAATGACTTACACATAATAGAACGGTGGTGTTCCTACTGGCTTATGCAGCTGAATGTCTCAAAGTGCCAATTCATGCAAGTATCTCGAAAACGTTCTAACATGAGGTTCACATATTCACTCCTGTCAAACACGGTAACCCAAGTCCAATCATATCGGTACGTTGGAATCACTATCTCCAGCAAATTAACCTGGTCGGAACACATCTTACATCTAGCATCTAGAGCATCAAAATCGCTTGGCCTCATCCGAAGATCCATGTACCTAGCCCCTCCTTCTGTTCGAAAATTAGCATATGAAACATTCACGCGTACCATACTTGATTTACAGCGGCTATATGGAATCCTCACCAAGCATATTTAATTAACACCTTAGAAGCCATTCAAAACTGAGCAGCCCGTTTTATATCCTCAAATTACAATAGACACAACAGTATCACCAGGATTAAATCTGCACTTAACATCCACCCACTAGAGCTCCGACGGAAAATCGCACGACTCTGCCTCCTTTATAAATTATATTACAATTTTCCTTATCTTCGTGACACATTATTATTAGCTCCCATCAGAACATCGCGCCGCCTGTTTAACCTCCTCAGCATTCAACGTATACACGGATCGACCATGGCATTTAATAAATCTTTGCTGCCAACTGCAATAGAAAATTGGAACCTGCTAACCGACTACATTGTTAACGAGCGCGACGTTACTAAATTTCGACAGGCATTAATTAATCACTGTACTGAATAAACTATACTGCCCATTTGTCGCAAAATTCACCCAGTTACACTTGTTATTTTTTGTTGTTGTTGTTACCGCCTAATTCAGCCTTTCGCCATTCATTATTGACCAACGTTGTATTGTGATGTATCGTTTTTCATTTTATTGTATTTCATTATGTTTTGTTGTATTAAAGTATTATTCTCAATTGTATTTGCTTTGTCCCCCCCCCCTTATGTAATGTCTCAACAGTGGCCTTTAAGGGTAAAATAAATTATGATGATGATAATGATGAATGTTCAGCATCGTGCTGAAATAAAGATTAGGTTAACGACGGCTGATAACGAAATCAACGCTGCGCTTCAAGCATATACCAGCTCATCTAAGCTGCATCACTAATGGTAGAAGGTGACGGCGCATTAAATCGCACACGCCGACTTTTTCTTAAATCTGCACGAGCCAAAAATAGCTCTTCAAAAATGTTCTTATGGCGGACGGGATCAGCGGAAGCTGAGATCGGCTTGCATGTGAAAAGAATGAATAAGCGGTACGCGCATATCGAATGGGCTCGAAGGAAGCGGCTTTTTTTTTTTCCCTCTTACTGCATCATTTCTTCTTCGTCGTCTAAAAATGAAAGAAATATGAAACTAAAATTAAAAGACGGCAGTGTACGCGCTTGTATGTTAGGGCGACCCTGCGCTATCTGTAGCCCCTCTTTACACCCTCTTTTTATCTCTTTATTCTTCATTTACTTTTCTTTCTTTACTTCTTTCTTTCTCTCTTCTTTTCTGTCTTGCTGGTTTTATTTCCTTCAGTATTTCATCGCCGCCCCAACATATTCCCGTCCCTGAAACTTAATTAACTTGCGGGAAGGTGCTTTCGCGGACAGACCTCAACAAAACCTGACTGTATCGCAATACGGAAAATCCGAAAGATAGAAAAGTTTCTCGGGGGAACGCACGATGCGTTCACGCGTAAGGTACATACGTGGCAGGGATTTCATTTCCTCGTATCAGCTTCGCTCACTGCGCAGATGGCTGTCTCACTGCCAGTTGCTTCAATGCTGATACCAGGGTTGAAACGTCGGAAGGAAGGGAGATTCGTTCCTGCTTTCACTGTGCGTGTGTGCAGACTCGCATTTGGGCAAGCGCGCGTGCGCTCGAGCCCAACGGGACAAGCGGTCGACTTCTATGCGACAGCATAAGGATCTCGTTGAGGCGTTTCTCCGGCGTTGTGTCGCTGTCGCACTTGGTGAGGCTGCAGTTACTGGGGCGAAGATTTTCGGCCCCCAAACTACCGTGCAAGTGCGGGACTGGTCGAGTTTGAATCTGCATGATATCTAGCGCAAAACTGCTAGTCGCAACTTGCACCAGCCATCTGTCAGGAGTCGAACCGTCAACCAACACATGCAAAGGCGTCTATGGGAAAGGGCCTCACTAAGGGCGCTCATGGCATGGGTGTTCACGGGGAGCGGCTATCGCTTTGTCACTCGTAATTAGCGATTGATTGTCCCCATATGGGGCAATTTTTTACTTTATTATATGCGTTAACTGCATTTCTTGTTTCTCACGAATTTTACGAGTCATTTTTTTTTTTATGGACTTATAGGGAAAAAATCCCGCTGGCACACCTTAGTAATGTGGCTTGACTCGCGAAGCAGAACCACAGTGTCGGGTATGAACGTGTCCTCTCATTACTGTTTTCTTTCCTGCCTCGTCTGCCAGGTTCGCAGTGTAGCGTCAAGATCTTGGAAACAAGATTTTCGCTCTCCGTCAACGTCAAACTCCTCCACAGTATACATTGTTGCATTTCCAGGCCGAATTGCACATCTGACCTCAGTAACAGTTATTCTGCTCGTAGAGTCATGCGCAGGCTTGTATATCGAACGATCTAGCTGTGCTCTACGGAGCAAACGAAGCCGAAGATCAAAAAGCAGTCACTAGGTTTCGTAGACCATGGTTGCACTCGAGCGCAGCCGCATAGCCGCAAAAGCGACACAGGCATGGGGACCGTATCCTCCGACGAGCAGCTGCACTGATGACTGCGCTTTATTTGTTCCGCAGCAGACCACTCCAATGCCACTCATCTACTCAGTCTGTTCATGGCGGCAGCATGGCTTGGATGAAGGTCGCGCTGAACGGACAGACACATCTTAGACGTCAGCCTCAGCGATGTGCTTTAGCAGTCCATGACTTTCTCCGATAGTTTCGGAACAACCCGAACCTACGAATTTTAATGAGCTGTAATGCTCAGTTTCGATAAAGC
The DNA here is from genome assembly GCF_055824585.1 of Amblyomma mixtum. Lineage (NCBI taxonomy): Eukaryota > Metazoa > Arthropoda > Arachnida > Ixodida > Ixodidae > Amblyomma > Amblyomma mixtum. The sequence goes on from NC_143014.1 coordinate 178,578,530, forward strand.
AACAGTTTCGCAACATCCCGCAGCCAAAAATTTCGGCTAAGTAGATAATTCTGAACTTTAGGTGTATGTGCTCATTAGCTCTTCATCTTAGAGACAATGCGCTAAAGACGGTGACTGTGTGCATCGTGTCCCTCTGTCCTGGCTAGCTTCGGAACAACCCGCACCCGCAAATTTTCTGGAAGCGAAAGGCAAAGACGTCTGTTGTGTATGGCATAGGAAGAATGTTCACACAACCTTGAGGCGGTTCGCGGATATCAAGTAAGGTCCTCGCGAAAGTTTTTCTTTTTTTTCCGCGGATCTTACTGAACAATGGCGCTGCCGTCAAACCCCGGCTAGAATGCGTCACACCACGCAGCGACGAGACTACGCAGCCCCTTTGCACCAAATGCCGTTCTCTGAGCGCTTGCGTACACATACAACGCAGAGCCAAGGACGTGAGCTCGACGACACCTTTGACATTACAGCCAGGAAACACATCGACTCAACGTGAATGCTATCGCGAAGGGTCCGTCGCGGTCGCGTGACTGCCCTCCATCTCACAAAGACTGATACGATGTGAACGGCCACGTGCTCGGGACGGTTGCGTGCTCCCGCCTCGATTGACACCAAGCACGGGAAGTGCTTTGTCACAGAGTGGCAGCCAGAGTGGAAACGGGCCACTTTCTACGTGCTTATGCTTTGGGAAAACATACTCCAGGCGGCGCTGATGCGCCACTTCTTACTGAACCGAGCGTGAGTCAGCAGCTTTAGTGACACAGTGCAATGAAGCTTTGTAGCGGAATCCTGAAAGCATATTTAACAGCTACCGAAGTTATTGCGTCGCCACTCTGTGTACGCCATCGACGAGAAGAAAAAATAACACTCGAAATGTTTGAAAAGAAAACATGAATAGTGACGCACATCTTTGCTTTCCGCGAAACTTTCCCGATTTACAATCTGGTTCGTTGCGGCCGCTGTACCTGCCGCACAAATACCTCCAACTAAACAGACCGGCTTGCCGCTCGAGTGCGGATTCGCAAAGATTTTCGTTGGTGATGTGGGTTCTTGATTGGCCAGAGCGTCCTTTATTGTCTGGAGACTTTATCTCGCATACGTGCTGCGTCGTATAAGGTTTCAGGAAGGAAAGTGACGGTTGCACGTATCCGAAGAGCATCGCCCGGCAACGTGTATACATTCCGCCAGCGGCTCACAGACCACCGGTAGCAGCCTTGTTAGCGAGCACTCCGACCGAAAAAAGGACCTTGCAGTAAACATGCCATCATGCTATGAGCGCAGGCCTATCAATCGCGCATAGGCCTAAGGCTCGACGATGGCTTTCGCTTTCAAGCTCTTTGATCCGAGCTAGCCGGTGTAAACAAACGTATCATTCTGCTGTGGAACTGAGAAAGAATCGTCGAGAGTGGATGCTTGTGTTTTCTTCCTTTTTTCTTCGTTTGCGAGGCTTAGGCCACTCCTGTGCGTGCCCAGCATGACGGCACGGACCGTCTCCGCTCTCATGTGCCCCCTTTGCTCTTCGGGTGGCGGCGCTGAAATTTTCATGTCCTACGCAGCACGCAGTGAAGCTAGCGACTTTACGTGATTCGAAGACAGATCGGGCCTGTTCCCCATCACAGACAAAAGTAGAAAGCCTGTCGATATCCCCTGCCGCATTTAAGATTCATCCAAAAGGTAACGCAGTTATTGCCACCCGCGCAGCTGCTTGACTCCGCCGCAGAAGTTTTGATTTCCCAACTCCGAAAATACTCATTCCTGCTCCAGTCGTGCTTCAGCGGTCTGAGTTCTTTTTTTCTCACAGCTCTTTCGCTCGACGAAAAGAGTTTGAAATAACCGGTTCCTCCAGAGAGCCTCGCCGAGAAAACTTAGCCGATCATCAAAAGGAAATGCTTGACCTAATTTTTCTTTCTCTCTAGCTCTCTCGCTTTGTAAATAAACCGGAAGCGAAGTGGCATTAGGAACTGTGCCTGCGGGAAAAAGGCGCCCTACGCGAAATAACGACGTCCGCTTTCTCCTCAGGCGCCGTCTCAGCACGAGCCTGCGGTTCCTCTTGTTTCAGCACGGCCGACATGTTTCCAAGAGCCGCGTTGAAGCTTCGAAACGAGCTCCCCGGCACATCGGCGGCGTTCTCATTTTGACCGAAACACAACAAAAGCTTCGGCTCGAGTTCACCGCCTACTGAATTGCGGCGACACGTCGTTGCTCGGAAAGGACGACGGATAAAATAACGGGACTCCAAAACAAATAACAGCACACAACGGCGCCACGTACACATCGCGGTGCATGGCGTTTCGCGCGGTCGACTTTTCCGAAGTCGGGCTGAAATCTCTCTCTTCCAATGCCTTCTGATTTAGTTTTTTCCCCCACTCCTGTCCAGAAACTGACGTCTTGGACAGACTTTCTTGACCTGCCGCATCGGCTATGGCGCGCGCCCATCAGTCGTGCCAGCGAGAAAGAAAAGCAACCAACGGAATTAGCGGCACACGACGGTATCAGGGTCCCACATCTCCACCCCCCCCCCCCCCCCCCTCCCCAAAAGTAATAGCAGCGTATAGGGGAAGAATAACACGGCGAGCAGTAATCAGCCGGCGGAGGGAGAATTCTCGGATCGTGATGAGATGCAATGCCCCCCTCCCCGCATTTGCCACCGAAAATGGGACGCCCCCGCGCGCGCAGCGGAGCCGCAGCTGCTTGGCCCTACACCGCAAGTGCGGCCAAAGCGAGGAGGCACGAAGGAGGTCCTTGTCCGCGACCAGAGACAAGCCGCATTTACGGTTCCAGCGACCGTCGGGATAATCTGCATATGTTACCCCCGAATGATCGAGCGCGCCATCAGGGTAGACGGGGGAAAACGCATCGCATTCTGCCACGGCAGCCTCCGGGCGAAAACAGCGTTCTCGCTGGCCCGTGTGTGGGCACATCGGCGGTTGGTCCTGCGGGGCGGAAATGCCATTGCCGACGCACCTCGGGGGCGGAACGCGGCCACTGCGTAGATGCCGCATTTCTCGGGAGCACGAAAGGCTTCTTCGCTGGGAGCCGAGCTCGTCAAGAGCGCCTTCCCCAAGGGCTGCTCGGATGTAATCCTCCCGGGCGTCTCGGACGAGGAAGAAAGGGAAAGTGCGACGGCGGCGAGCCTGGGGACAAGCGCCCGATCACTTCCGCCGGCCTGCAACGGATGCGACTAGGCGCGACAGCCATTCTTTCGCACCTCTCCGCTCCCTCTCATCCAATTATCAGCCCCGTCCGGCTGACGCACTGGCGAAAGCTGCGGGCGCTATCGAATGTGTACAGGCAGCGCGAAAAAACAATGGCCTCTCACGACAGCAATGCCGGTTCGCCCACGCAGCCTCGTTTTCAGTGTGTCACAACTTGTCTCTTGTTTCTCGCAGTCCGCGGACCATCTATCGGCGGCTGATGGGGGCTTAGCTTGCACTCCATACATTCGATTGTGTAACCCCGCGTATGGTGAGCTGTATACTAGACTAAGCCGCTTCGAAAGGATCAACTTTCGCGTCTCTTGCATTGCTTTTTTCCATGAGCACAGTGACCGGCTTCCGAAATGACTCGAATTCTAGTTACTCGCCCCCCCCCCCCCCCCCCCTCTTTTTCATTCTTCACGACTCGCTTTTGTTTCACTTCTTTCCCTCTGCTCAGAGAAAATTCGCGAGCCGGCAGATGCGCGCCAGGACGCGCTATTAGCCAGCAATGGCTTTCTTTTTCGCACTTAGAAGCGCGTTAACGCCTTCATTCGTCCAGTCAATGCGCATGTGACGCCGTAACAGAATCAGCAACCGTAAAATTCATTAGTGTCCTCAAAAGGCGCCACAGTGGGTGCCCTGGAATTAGCGCCACCCGTGCTTATCGGCGACATCCAGCGAAACCTAGGATTAAGATTATTTCTTCTTGTTTTTCTCTCGTAAATGCAAAATTTCTGAACTCGGCATTCCAACCGAAACGTGTCTGGATTTTTTAAAATCCAGACACGTTTCGGTACAAGTGCCGGCTGTCCGTTTGGGCCTTTACTTCCTGCTCGCCTGCAAACAAAGCGGTTTTGAGGACAGCAGCTTGGGCATGTTGGTTATTCATTTGTGATGGAAAATAACTGGTCGAAAAACTGGAGTGAATGTGGTGTTTACTGCCCCTAACAAACCTTAGCAGACGTGTGAATGTTAATCCGACGAAAAAGGAGCAGGGGTGCACGAACGCGCAAAAGCCCCTTTGTGGACTGCACCGAAGGCTCGGTGTATTCGTTACCAGTGACTTGTGGGAAAGAGTAGATTAGGCAGACTGCCAGGTGCATAACGAAAGACTATTAGAACGCAAAACGAGTTTTAAGCAAGCATGCAGAAGTGTGGGGATCCATTGCAGAGATTGCCCTTCAAAAACCCGTGCGGCTGAACTCGGCAGATGCAAAGTACTCGTGAAACACAAAGGTCAGTTGGTCTGCAAAATCATCGAGGCAGCTTCGATAGAGAGGCTGCGCGACCATTGTATCAGTACGCTGTCCGTCGCGCTAACAAAGAAGGAACTTGACACGTTAAACGTTGATTCACCTCCATGACTGCCAAATTTCTTTTGGGATTTTAGAGTGCATGAGCGGTATGGGTGTGACGCATGTGGCTGTGCAGATGGCATAAGAAGACGTGTTTCTTTGAAATAAACTGATTTGTAAGTCAGCGCCTGTCTCCTGTCCCGTCCGATTGTTTTGCGCTGTTCCATCACAAAGCGCTTTTGCGACGTGCAGCCTTTGTCAAAAGTTTGGAGCCCAGAGGGTTTGCTTCTGAAGCACACAGTCTGGTTAGTAATGCATCTCCAGCGCTCCAAACTTGCTAAAGGTAAGAAGATTTTTGGTCCTGCCTCCTCCAATGGGTAGGCCTACCACGAATGTTACAGGAGACCCACTGAAAGGCTTAGAAGCAAACCGCCTGGGCTCTAAACTTTTGACAAAGACTGTACGTATGCACCTACGACAACGAGCTGCGCGTGCGCCCCACACAGAACGTATGGGAGCTTAAATGACATCGCCGTCTTACGGCAATATTTCTGGAAGCCCTTTCTACGCCCCACCTTCTCCGTAACAGCTCATTCGCGACTGGACCGTGAATTCAGACCTGGGCACCATCGGCGGGAGCACTTTAGAACAAAGCGTGCGGGTGTATTGCAGGAGAGGCAGCTCGTTTCTCTATTCGATTGCAGAACGTATGGAGAAATCACGGCAGTGCCATTCTTTACGGTTATTGGCACCGGGTTTTTTTTTTTCACAAAATGGCGAGGCGAAGAAGAAAACGCGACTTGAGATTAATGAGATTTAATTGAACTGTGATCAATCACTTGAGCCCCTGCTCAGCAGAGGCTTGCTGTGGTAGGAAGGGAAAAGATAGTGCAGAAAATAGGGGGGAGGCATTAACCCCATCCGGCGCTTTCGCAACGAGGACGCGAAGAAACGTTATTGAATTCCGCTTTCAGTGCCTACGCTTGCATCCCGCCGAGTTCTCTCGGATTCGACGAATTGCGAAAATATGTTATCCTGGTTCAATATCAGCCCGTACAGATCATTCCATAGACGTAGACATGAGCGAATGCAAAAGAAAAATGCCAAACTTGTTTTTTTTCTCAGGCGTTTAAATCAAAGGCACTTATATCCGCGATGGAGCGCAGTGCAAATCTGAGGAGTATAGTGTCTGCAGATGAGAAACGCTATTGTCGAGGTAGAAATCATATCGCTTCGCAACGAAAGTGTTTGTTCAGATGTGAAGACGCCTGGAAAACGAGGTTGAGAAAAAGGGAGAAGCAGGAAGCTGTGGAAACGGTCTCAGCTAAGGCGATGAGCGAGAACCAACGGAAGCATTTAATGCTTTTCAGGAGAACACAGGGGCGCAATAAAAGACACGGACATAGAAGTAGACAGGGACGAGCGCTTTCTTCGCTGAATCACGGTACACAAAAGCACGCTGAAGGAGACAGGGAAGAGTAATTCCCTTCTTTGTTGTCATACGATTTTTTCACAGACATAGGGACGAGCAGATTGATTAGAAAACAATCGTGTGCTGCACAGCGAGCTGTTTTCCAGCACATTGAAGATACGGTAAAAGGAAAAAAGAACGCGCACTGCGACAAGTAATACGGCCCGACAAGATTACACTTTCGAGAGTTGTTTCAACAGAGGCAGGCAAACAGCTTTCGTTAAAGCGCCCGATCGGCTCCTCGCCCTTGAAAAGTATTTGCTACATCATACAATTACAAGCGTTGAGCTGCTCCCTGTTGTATGAATATGAGCTGTTGCTCCTAATAATACTCAGCCTTTGCTGCAGTGCATATTGGAACTCTCAAATTGGCCGAATGTTACTACTACGAGGCTACCTGTTTGTGTGGTTACCGGCACACTTCCGCCAGAGCTCCCCCAAATGTGCCAGGGACCGCATTCGATTCAGGGTTCTCCGGTTAGTTGTGTGGACGGCTTTCGGTTTGAGTATGCACCGTCGCTCGCGCAGAAAGTTAAATGCGAATGAACATACTTCCGAGTTCAATGGTACCTCTAAACCTCGTACATGTATAGCGCCTGGCAGACGAAGCAGCGCAAACTAGTACCGGGCGCTCCGGCATCGAACAGGCCTGCTGGGCATATCACGCTGTTCGCAATTCTGTGGGCATCAGCGGTAAACTCCCGACGGGTTTTGGTGCGACGCTCTCATATCGGCGCTTTCAGCGGAATGACAAAGCGCGGCCCATCCGAGCGCAGGCACTGCGAGGCGCGGCCCTCCGGGCAACGTGCTGCTTCGTTTCCGCCGGTCTGTCACGAACCGACATCCTGGTGAAGCCAGCAGAGTGGGCGTTATCGCTTGCCTAATGTGATGGAAGTACCGCGAAGCAGTACAAGGCATTCCTGAATGTGAGTCAGGAAGGCCCGACCGCCTGCGCCTAACGAATGAAAACTGCAGTCACCTGAAGGCCACGGTAATTTTTTTTATCTTGTTTTATGAGAAAGAATCAGAGAGCCCCAAAACAGAAATACGAAACACACTCATGGCGTGGAAAGAAGCAGTGTTATATGCAGGTTGCGCAACAATCTTCTGTTACAAATTTACACCATGGTCAGGGTAAGATGAACATTGAGCTCAATCGGCCATTGAAGTGGTGCAATAAGGAGAGATGTGTGTCAATTATGCTAACAGCGTTGTTTTGACAATGGCAAATCACAAGCGTCCACTAATTTTCGACTACTCAGCCGACACCAACCAACTTCTCAGAGTTCCTGAAGACACGTATCTTCGTCTCCATATAGCTCATGATGTGCATTGGAACCGTCAAATTACTAATAACGCCATGTAAAAAATTACATTACTCAAAGCGACCTCTCCGGACTTCAACAAGGGATGTTAAACATTTGTCGCACAAATCACTCGTTTTACCTACTCCTGAGTGTGGAAATATTGTATGGAATCCATTTACTCCTGTTAGAACGAATAGATTGGAAAGAGTAAGAAGAAAGTTTGGCCTTATGAATGGAGCCGGTTTGGGGACCATACTGGACAGAAATAAGTTTTTTTTTTTTGGTTTTTGAGGAAAGGAAATGGCGCAGTATCTGTCTCACATATATCGGAGGACACCTGAACCACGCCGTAAGGAAAGGGAGGAAGATGGGAGTGAAAGAAGAAAGAAAGAGGTGCCGTAGTGGAAGTTGCGGAATACTTTCGGTCACCTGGGGATCTCTAACGTGCACTGACAACGCACAGCGCACGGGCGCCTTTTGCGTTTCGCCGCTATCGAAACTCGGCGCCGTGGTTGGTTTCGAACCCGGGTTCTTCGGCTTGGTAGACGAGCGCCTTAACCACTGAGCCATCGCAGTGGGTAGCAGACAGGCGCCTTTTGCGTTCCGCCTCCATCGAAACGCGGCCTACCCGGGTACTCCAGCTCAGTAGAAGATCGGAATAATTTCGGCCACCAGAGGATCGCCCTATGCGTTTCGCCTCCATCAGCGAAGATGTTTCCTACAGAGAGCTTTCTGTGGAGCCTTGCGTCCGTTCCGTTTACTGGACGTTTTGATAGCGTCGTATAACCGCACCAGGGTTAACTCTATATCCTTACGCAGTTAGTATTTGCGTATTTTTAAGTGGGGTAGTCTTTCATAGATATAACAAACGCTGAAGGCTGTCAAAATTTGCACCATTTAATACAGTCGATTTAAAAGCGGAGATTACCAACGTCGTGTATTTTCGAGGACAAGGCACGAAATGTAGTACTGTCATCATAAAGCACAATTATTCAGCCTCCTGCAGGTGTCAGGAAATGAACAGAACTGACTACGCAACCTGCGGTTTCATGCAGACTACCGAGCGATCATCCCAAAGTCACATGTGCACCTCCCACACAGGCATCAGACACCTTTTTGGTTGGTATAGGCATTAAGTGGCAATGGCATACCACAGTACCAAAGCGACTAACACAGTACCATTACAATGTGATGCGAGCGTAGCTGTTCTCGCTTAGACACTTTCCTGAGAAGCACGAGTTCTTCGCGTGCTGTGCGCTCTTCGTCTCGAACCACACCGCCTTTCCGATGGCAGTAGCGTGTAAACGGTAACACTGAAGCGCTGGCTGGTATGGCAGAAAAATTAGCGCGCATACGTATAGCCGACGACAACGTAGCACGAGGTCAAGAAGTAACAAAGTGTTCGAAATTGCAGCTGATGAATGGCGAGCAGCCGCACACAATTAAGTCACGAGATGACGAGAGACACGCCGAGATGCGCAAGCGAGCAAGACGCTGAACAGTCGCGGGGGGAACATAAGATGCGCTGCACGCTGCTGGGAGGGTTTTGGTTTCATTTGGTTTATTGGGGTTTAACGTCCCAAAGCGACTCAGGCTATGAGAGACGCCGTAGTGGAGGGCTCCGGATAATTTCGACCACCTGGGGTTCTTTAACTTGCACTGATATCGCACAGTACACGGGCCTCTAGAATTTCGCCTCCATCGAAATTCGGCCGCCGCGGCCGGGATCGAACCCGCATCTTTCGGATCAGCAGCCGAGCACCGTGACCACTGAGCCACCGCGGCGGGGCTCTGTGAGGGTACGGGAACATAATGTTTTTTTATATAAAAAAAGCGTTGTACTTTCCAGCCAAATGCACACAACTGCAACATTTTTAAAACCAGTATCTATAGTGGTATCTTAAACGGTGAAAGACCATCAATATATAACGAATTATTTTTCTCTTATTTTATTTGAGTCGTCCTCACCGACAATTTTAGCGCTTCAGTGCCACTCCTAAATTGATGTCGCTGGAACTTCGTTCTAGTACCGCCTTCGTGACCTATGTCAATGGGCCTTGCAATGAGTGTTTAAGATTCGATTTTCCCACAAATCTCAGTTTGGAACCAGTTTCATTTCTTATATATGGCATCCATGCATCACCTTCTGGAATGTTCGATTACCTTCATTAATCCGGTAAATCAACCTGGTCAGCTCTATTAGACATTAAAAACTCTATAATTCATAATTTTGACAATAGACTTTTTTCTGTCGGAATTTTTCTTGATTTGTGCAAAGCCTTCGATTCTATGATGCATTTAGTACTGCTTTATAAACTAGAGACTTATGGGATCCATGGTATAGCCAATGCAATTTTGGAGTATTATCTAACTGAACGAATTCGCTATATTCACGATGTAAAATCCAGTTTTGGTACAGTAAATTTCGGTGCTCTTCAGGCTTCAATTTTTGTACCACTTTTATTTATTTTATACACCAATGATATTATCAGCAAACCATTAATTCCTAATATTCTTATGTATGCCGGCGATATTAATTTGGTTTTTTCTTGCTCCAATCCTCACGTACTTAAGCAGCAATCTAACGCATAGCTCAGCGAGTTAGTGGTTGGGCTCTTTTAATCAACTTTAGTTAAACATCAATAAAACAACGTTTATGCTCTTCCATCCAAAGAACAAACCAATAGATCATCACATCAAATTAGTTTTTAATGTCTTGAACATCGAGCAAGTCTATAGTGTCCGGTTTCTTGTTGCGTATTTTCGCTGTGATTTGGAGTGGATAGATCATGTAAACTACATTCGATTGAAAAAGGCCAGGTGTATCTGCGTTATCTATCGTATTAAGCATCTGCTCCAATCAAAGGTTAAGAAACAAATATATTTTGCCCTTTTTCATTCTCACCTTTTATACTGCAACCAGATGTGGAGTACCTGCAATAAAACCGATTCGTATAAATTGCTTTCGCTTCAGAAAAGAGCTCTACGTTCACTGTGTTCTAGCCCAGCTGTCGATAAAAATCTCTTCGAAACATTTCATGTTCATCACTTTTTTCGTTCCTACTGTTTGAGTTAGGCAGTTCATTTTTTCATATTTTTCATTTTTCATAAAGAACTAGCATTAATTACGAAAATTAAACTACAGATAGCCAAATTGTAACCTTGTGCAATGTGCTATCAGTCTGTTGTTGAAACTGCTGTAGAAAGTTAAAGTGTATGTGCGTTTAAGAAAAAACTGAAGATTCATTTTCCTCATGTATAAATTTCAACTAACTCTGTTTACTTACTTGATTGTGCTTTGTTTCCTTTTCTATCCGAATGTGCATATCCTCAAAGTTTTCATCATATTTGATAATTGCTAACTGCTAACTGTTGTTCAGAATATTTTGCACTGTTTATCATTATTCTCTATTTCTATTGTGATAACTTTGTTATTTGTTTGGAAAGTGCATTTTTTTTGTCAATTCGGCTACCGTTGTTAACGATATATCATCTGGGGCGTAGGCCTCGTCAGGAGGCACGCTTGGTCTTTATCTTTAGCCTCACCTCGAGGGCATATCTGATATTGCATAATATGGCCAAATAAATACTACTACTACATTATCAAACGGTAGTATACTCACATACGTGAAACAGCGCGAAAGAAGAAGCCAGCAGGCGAAACGAAGAAGGGACAGGAAAGAGCTCTGAGCATTTCGCCTTCAGGCTCATTTTGCGCTGTTTCACGTACGTCAGAATGGACCAACTAGCCCAGCAAAAAGTCCTGTGGTATTATGCTCACCCGACGCACTAATCTATCCTAATCCACGCTCTTATCCTTACGAAACAACCTTAATACATTTCATAGGGTGGGCATACTAACAAATTTTTTCGGGTGGCCGTAATTTCTAACTTTGGGGTACTCAGATTTTCAAGCTGGGAGTCCCGTGTGATAAGCTCACTGTTGCCACGTGGTTTTCATGGAGCCGCAACAATCACTCAAATTCATAGATGGCGGATAGTCATACCACAATTAGCGCCGTGGTGTAGCGGCTAAGCGGAGGGCCACTGCCCCGACAGCCGGCTGTTTTAAGCACAGCCTCCGGAGGGGCTTCTGAGACCATGGTGGCTCCTCCCGAGCCCCCGTAAGGCTCATGGGCAACGACACGGTGGGCAGCCTGCATCACAATGTGGTGGGCCGCTTGGTATGACGTCACAAAGGGAGACGACCTCACGACCAAGCTGGGAATTTCGTGACAATGAAGCCGGGCATATTTTTTTTCTTTTCACGACAACGTACGTGCTGTCGACGTGACAACGGAATCATGCTGTTCTATCGCATCATTCTTCCAACGGCGTCGCTCTGAGTGGAAGAAGAGCGCTGCGTGGGCGTTGAGAAGGAAGAAGCGCTGACCATGGAGATCGAGCATCTGCCGGACAGCCTTCTCTTGGAGGTGTTCGGGTATCTGAGGTCGTTCCACGATGTATGCGCCTGCGCGGGGTAAGTCGGCTGTCAATGCTACGCAGTGCATCACCTTCCAATCGATGCTTCGGAGCTTGGGTGAAGCATGTCAGACCAAGCATGCCGGGGCGGCACTACATCGCTCAGCACGAAATTCCCTCTCCACTTTATTAAAAGTCACATCTAGCGCTGTGAGCTATTAACAGCCAGTGTAAGCTATTAACAGCCAGGAGCCTCCTGTATTTTGGATTCCCCATTACGCTTCAACACATGAATTAAAGAGCGCCCTGCGTAGATCTGATGGTTCCCTCCGTCTTCGCATGCATTTCAACGCTTGAGCACTGAGGAAGCTGCAAAAATTCCCTAACAAATAAGATCCCACAGATGTTAAAGATGTTCCTGCACGTCCCGTCGTCATCTTGTCGTCTCCTCGTTGTTACTGCCGAAAGGCCAGCAGCAGACGTGTCTTTGCAAACTCCGTGAGGACCAAATACTGCCACATAAACTTTGCGTCAGGTTTTAAAACAAAGGTGCGGCGCAGCTGCTCACAGCCCAGTCTTTATCTGTGTAACAGTTCGCTGGAGTTTCATACTCTTTTGTAGCTTGGGAGCGCGTTGCGGGATCTTCCTCTGTATCTCAATGTTATACAGACGCCGCGGTTGCCATGAAGTAAAGAGGAAGCTGGTCTTCCTGAGCAGATTGGGATGCACAAAGCTCATCTGCAAAAGATGCATAAGACGGGCAACTACCGATCAGTCACGATTTTCTAAACCAAGCTCATCAACTAAAGGTGCAAGAGATAAGTAACTAGCGATCAGTCAGAATTTCCTGTTTGGACGGGCGCCGCTGCTAGCCAGTCAACACTCGCGTCCGGGTTCTCGGTGGAGGACATGAAATGGCTGTGCAAGATGTCATCTTTAGGATGAGGGCCACTCCGGGGCTGGTCAGCCGAACTTACTATGCACTCTTGCCTAGAGCAGCAGAAATGCCAATCAATAATCACCATAGCGAAGACTATGGCTTGGTAGTAGTGACGAATGATTCCCTCCCTGTGGCGACGGAGGTGCAAGGGTGGTGTAGCAGGAATCGGACTCAGGCAATGTATTCCGCAAACGTTTACAAAGTGATAAATGCCGCTATCAGCGACGCCATCAGTAAGCGCCAACACAGCATTATGCCTCAATTCCCACGTCTTTATTTCTACACTGTCCAGTTCTAAGCGCTGATGGAAATCACCCAGCCGGAATTCTTTACGCAGACCTTGCCTGAACGCTCTGGAAGTCAAAGCACCCATCTCTTCACTCTAATCAATTCTGCGTCAGCGACGGTGCATTCACGCCTCTTCACGATCGGAGTTAATGAGCTTTCTCTCGGCTAGAGATAACGTATACATTGCCGCCTACATATGTGTCAAATGAAACAATGCGACAACACTAGCGCACGCCTCTTCATTCCAGCGTATGTCGGCGATGGTGGCATGTGGCACGCGACCGCTACCTGCGGCGCGTGATACGCGTGACGTCATTTCGGCTGAAGGCTCGACAGGTGCAGAGCCTCCTGCAGTCCCACGTGGATGCCAACATCGTGGAACTGCGCATCACCCGTTCCGCGGACACATCGACCGCCGAGCACGAGGAGATAGACTTTCCGCGAGCGTTCTTCGCCCACCTGGCCGAGCACTGCCCCTCACTCAGGGTGAGCGTTTCAAGGCGCCAGCGCTTAACGCAGGGTCCCCGCGTCATAACCCGAGTTCGAGTTATCTCGCTGCTCTGTTTGCTGCAGAAATTTTCTCTGGACTGGAAGCTACAAGAAAAAATTAGCCAGGTTTGTACTCCTGTTCTGGTTTACCAGTTGGAGAAAAGGGAAGCGCGTGACATCAGACTGGGACGTGATCATGCAGAGACATCGAGGACGGGTACCCGTCCGGTTCGTCTCTTTTTCACTTCTGGCTATTCTCTCTTTGCACAAACTATATTTCAATCGTAGTTCCAAAACCAATTCACCATATATCGTAAAGGTATCGAAAAAAAAAACGGACACATTTCACAGTTCAGATCTTAGGAGCATTTAAGGACGTGCCACCCAGGAATGACAAAGAAGCTGCGGAAATGTGTGAGAAATGCGCGCAATGTAGCTAGGTTTCTTTGTGAATGAGAGAACAAAAAAGCGATGGTCAAAATCGGGCAAATGCGAATTATGTGCGCTAGCAGTTGCGTTTTCACTTCGCTTTCAGTGTTCAGACCCAGTGTCCACGGATGCCAGTTGATTCGATAGCGATAGTGGGTTAATGTCCTTACTGGGCATTCTCTCCTCTACAGTCATGGCTCCGACGTAGCCCTCATGCCACTCCTGGCGCAGTTGAGCAGCGGTCAAGCAATGCTCAACTGCCCTTTTACGGCAGGCGCTACCATCGGCAGGGCTTCAGTTGCTTGAGCTGGGTCGACCTTGATTGTTCTTCCCGAGCAGCAACTCGCGATCAATTGAACTCGCGCCTGACACGATTGCCAGGTTGCTAGAATATATCAGTATATGACTGGGCAGGTTGCCCAGCGCCCGGTGAGCAGGTGCACAGCCTTCTAGAAAGAGGGTGCAGAAAAACAAACACGCAACGTCTACACACGGGGAGTGCCCACTATACATGTATGTGCGAGCGTAAAAAAGGCTCTACAAGTGCTCCCGCTTACTCGCAGGTCCTGGGCGTCACTCGCTGCTTCCTCCCCGATCACCTTCAAACGAACAAAGTCACAGTGTGCGACCTGCCACCGCCTCTCACTCGCCTTTCTCTGCGCCGCTCGTGGTTCAGTCCAGAGCAGTTCTTCACCGCCGAAGCGGGTCGGCCATACCCACGCGGCCTCCAGCTGCTCGACCTCGCGGAGTGCGATTTCACGTCTCCCATCGGGTTCACCATGCTGGAGCTGTTCCCGTCACTTCGTGCGCTTAGCGTCGAAGGCAGCTACTTGTTCAACGACGAAATCCTGATCGACATGTTGCCCGTGATCGCCAACCTCGTCGTGCTAGACATTGAGTGCACGTACGTGAGGGACACGAGTGTCGCAATGGCTCTCCTGCACGCTCAGAATCTGCGTGTTCTGTTCTTGGGACACACAGCATTTACCGGCGAGGCATTCGACTCGGGCCACAGGCCAACGAAGTTGAGCAGAAAGCTGTGTCTAACACACGTCTGCCTGAGAACAACGCGTGTGGGCGTGGAGCGCCTTTACAAGCTGCTAGGCATGGCTCCCCGGTTGCAGTGGCTAGCAGTGAGCAGCCCCCACATGACGCAGCGCGTCGCGGAGTGCGTGCGAAATACAGTGCGCAGTTCGTGCCGCTATTTGGAGGTCTTACCAAGCTCCGACCAAGTGATACACCCCTGCCAGCACTTCACCAGTGATTTCATTCAGAACTTGAATCTGGGTGATTCGACAAGTGAGAACTTTTGAAGCCTCCTCTTTTTTCTACTGCAAATATGACCTCATTTTACACCTTCAAGAGAACTCCGTGTCTTGTCTCTTTCCTTACGTCATTCTGATATTCACCAGTCAAGATAATTTGCAACACCCTCTAGGGGGTAACCGCCCCTTCGTGTTTTAGAATTCTTCAGGTAACGATGGGCCAAGAGAGAATACTTCTTCGAGTCAAAACGTCGCTTAAATGATCGAAAAAAAACAACAAATTTACAACTTCTCGGACCAAAAACGTTCTTATATACGAGCTGGCAGACAGGATAAATACAATGTTCGATGTATGGCCTTCCTTGTTTCGGCAGACGCAAATAAATGGTTTATGTGACCGCATTCTTTCTTGTCGTTGAGCGTTTCACTGCGTCTCCTTGCACACTTCAACGCGTACTCCGGCGTAACCTCTTCTCGCAACGCTGCTTAAGCTCCATGAGGCTCCTCCTCCCTCGTTCACTGTTCTGGTCGGAGACAGTCACTTAAGATGTGCTTATGCGTTTTGCTCCCTTCGTGCATGAACGCTAAATATTGTTTATTAAAATTATTGCAGATAGTAGCTTGTCTCCAAGATTCCACTAAAGCCTTGTTATTTATAGATTCTAATCAAGGCTAAATGTGAACCGAATGAAAAAGAAAGGAACTGAAAAATTAGGGGGTCCTTAGGATTGTCGCGCGTTCACAATGCGTTGGAATTAGGAATTTTTTTGCTTGAACACATAAGGTTACCTCCATAAAGCGTTTATCAGCGAAAGGTTATTGTTTTATCGCGAAAGCAATACTACGCTCATGAACGGCCTTTCGCGTAGCGGCGGCCGGTAGCCACGTTTGACCTTTAGAATGACCTCTGACGTCATACCAGGGTTTGAGATGGGCTACCAAGTCCAGTCGTCGCGCACCGGTGGCCGGTAGCCACCACGCATCACATTTAGAATGAGCTCTGACGTCATGCCATGCCTAGTGACTTCATACCGTGACGTCATACCAAAGTGAGAGATGGGCTACCAAGTCGAGTCGTCGCGCAGCGGTCGCCGGTAGCCACGTGTGACCTGTAGACGCGGCGCACTGCGTTCCTTCTTTAGACGCGGCGCGCCGCCTTCCTTCCGTTACAGGCGCTGCGCTCGATTTCGAAACCTACCAGGCTTAACCAAAGTTCAACCCCCGCCAAGTTTCTTGGCTGATTGGCCCTTCACATTCCAAGGTAGCAACTCGCCGGGTTGTTCCCGTGTTCGCCTTCTTCACGCTACACATTGGTCCTCCCGCGTCAGATCTGCCTCCACTGCAGCCACCCCCTGTGTTCTTCCCGTGGTAGCCAACTTCGGGCCTTCCCCTCCTTGCCCCTAAAAGGGGAGAAGAGGACGTCTCTCTCCGCTTTGACACCTACCAAACATGGCAGGTAACCAGTCATTTTTGCTCAGGCATTGTTATTCATTTTGTTTTTCTGTTCTTCATTTGGCAGCCGCCTTCCGGCCATTCCTTGGTTTCCCCTACGGAAAGAGAGCGGGATCTACCCTTTCCCGCCTTGCCAAGCGCGGCAGGCGTTGCACTCAAGGCTGCGATAGTTTGGTTATTATGGTTTAACGTCCGAAAGCGACTTACTCTATGAAGATGTCCGCATTGGAGGGGTCCGGATAATTTCGACCACCTGGGGTTCTCCCCGAGTGCCATAACCACTGAACGACTGAGGCGACCTTCTTTTCATGGTGGTGAAACGCACAACGAGAGATAGCAAAACTAAACACTGAGAATACAGACACCAGCGTACACCAGCGATCGTAATAAAAGACCCGCAACACACCCTCAAAATGAAAACAGTAGTTCCCATTACTGCCCGCAAAGTGTTTCAGATGTACGCCATGCACCATTTCTGGCGGAGTTCTGCGCCTCTGGAACGCTGTCCTTCTCTAGAGAACGTATTCGTAGTCCAATTCACCTATTCCTCGAAGGTCCGAAAAATAACGCGGTAACAGTTTTTCACTAAGCTCCTAACGGCAGGTTGGTGTCCACACAACGCCTCCGTCATTTCTCTTGTGCTCCGAGTCGCGTCGCCGTGGGTTGTAGCGTAGGACGCCGGTACGCAGCTGATCTTGGATCCGTGGCCCGGCAAGCTATCAGGCTTTCTTCTGCATGTTGAAGGTAGTCATTGGCGTCAAGCATCTCTTTTTCGGTGATATTTGGGAGCATGGCATTGAGCGTGGTGGCTGCCTCCGTGCCGTGGATGAGCCGAAAAGGCGTCATTTTGGTGGTCTTCTCTGCTGCGGCTTTGTAGCTGACGGGATTTGAAAAAAGGACGACCTCCCAGGTCGTGTGTTCTCCATCGGCATGTCAAGCATGTCTCCAACGGTCTTGTTCAAGCGCTCAATGGACCGTTTGTGCGTGGAGGACTGTCCTCCACAGGCTTCTCAGATTGCTGCGCCAGAAGGTTTGCGTCATCCGAAACGCTGTTCCGCAGTTCATAATTAGTACTACGGGAGGAGGGGAATCATGTGGCAGCAGGACACGTTCCACGAAGAGTTTCGACTT
Source organism: Amblyomma mixtum (assembly GCF_055824585.1). Classification (NCBI taxonomy): domain Eukaryota; kingdom Metazoa; phylum Arthropoda; class Arachnida; order Ixodida; family Ixodidae; genus Amblyomma; species Amblyomma mixtum. The sequence goes on from NC_143014.1 coordinate 178,596,210, forward strand.
TTCTGCTGCTGTACTCTTTTGGTTACGCTTTTGGTTTGGCGCCCTAGGTGAGGTAGTCAGTGGCCGCAAATATGCTTTTGTTTTCGGACGACGACGTCGTAAAGAGCTGGAGTAAGTCCATGCTGATCTGCTTTAATGACCTTGCTGGTTATGGGATTAACATGAGAAGTCCTTCTGGCTTAGTAGGTAGCATTATTTTTCGCTGAAAACCTCAAAATATATTTTACGTAACCTGCAACATCGGTTTATTGCGGTGTCCAGTAGTACTTGAGTGAGAAGTGGTGTAGGGCGCAGGTAAACACGAGTTACCTTGTGGTCGGGTGGGTCGTCGATAGAAGCCTGCGTACTTTCTCCTCAAAGAGTTGGGATCGACGAGAAGGTAAGTGGTCTTTGCGAGGCAAAAGTTCTTAACGAAGACGTCTTTCTTTAAGAACTACAGAAAAGTTTACGCCTGCACACATCGGGCGCTGAGGCCGTTTTGCCTTCCTGATAGTGGACAATATGCAGCTGAGAATCATAGCGCGGCGATGGTCCCAAATCGCTAGCGCTTTCGAAGACGCAGTCATCTTCATCTTTGGTGGACCGTCGGCGGGGTCTCGTAACAGGCAGTGCGCATAGGAGTGACTACGGTGATATGTAGACCTATCGAAGACGAAGGCTCCATCGAATAAGACGGCCGGAAGAATACTTCAAATTGGCAATGTTAAGTTTCTATTCACCTCGGCTGGATTGTCCCATGTGTTGATTTTCTACACACAGCCTGGTTCTCTCCTAACTGTCTCTGTTGCCACTACCATTTTCTTTCCATAGGCCACAGAGTTCTCCTCATTTCATTTTTCTGTTCTGCCAATCCCTTCTAACTATTGTCCCCGTTAATTTATTACACGGAAATAAAAACCTATTTAGTTTTGTTCATTTGGGGGTACTGTTCTTGAAAGAACCTGCAATTATTGCAGCAGAATCAGCTCGTCAAATTTGAATTCTTATGTGTGCGTAATTTTGTTTCTTCCTCGCTCCAACTCCTATATAAAGCTGGGGCTTCCTGTTAAAAAATCTAGATGTCATCGTCACCAAAGGCTATGTAATAAAGGAAATTGTTAGGAACCTGTTTTCAATCTCTAATCATACTAAATACAGTTCCTAATTCAACTAAAGCCACTGTGAGCTGAAGATGACTGCGTATCGTGACTGCGCCATCCAGCCAGACTTAAAAACGTTAGAGGGCACTGTGGAAACCGCATTGAAGTAATACGAAAGCACTGACGCCTCCTCGGCATTCGTCGCCTGGCTTTGCCCCTAATTGCCTCCCGTTACTCCTATTTACCTCTCTGCTCCTAATTGCCTATGTTTGCTCCTAATTGCTTCTCTTTGGTAATAAATGCTTCTTTTTACAGCGTACACACAACTATCGATTTAATTGGCTTATCGATCATATATCGATCCCGCATCAGTTGCTTATCGATCACTTATCAGTTACTCATCGATCATTAATCAGTTACTTATCGATCACATCTCTTTTACTTATCAATAAGTTATCAGTTACACATCGATCACTTATCAATTACTTATTATCACTTATCGATCACTTAGCGGTGACTCATCGACCACTTATCGATCACGTGTCGATGACGTATGGATCTCTCATTGATTGCACAATCATCTGAATGAAGGAATCTGTGTAATTCGTCCAATTCCACCGCGCTGCATTCAAATTTCGCGCCGTTGTATGGCTCCGCACAATTTTTCGGTTACGTGAACTAATCACGTGGGACGTCACGTGGTATAGCATTTGCGGCGATTCAATTTTCGCGCCACAACAGACGGCCGTGCGCACTTTTGGTCACTTTTTTTACTGTAATTAATTAACTAATGATACGATCGGCACCAAATGTTTTGTGCCGCATCCTCACATCATCCTGCTTCGATTATAATCACTCTTAGTTCTCCCACAAACGCTGCGGACAAGGTTTTGATGAGAGAAAGCCGCCCCATAGCCTAGTAATCTTATGGCACTAATAAACTCGCGTGGTGATTATGACAGTCCGACAGTCAGAGAGACAGCGAGAATGGCATCGAAACGAAACTGTGTATTGGGCTGACTCACGCACACTAACTGAATGACTCGGTCGCCGCGATAACCACAGACGTGCTCGGCTGTCCTGGTAATGAATGCCTGCAGTTCTTGGCCGTACTGAAGTTGAAGCTGGCCAGGGACCTTCCAGGTAAGGAACCAAAAGCAACTACAAGAATCTGGAGAAACGTGGAAGCAGTTTCGCGTGGCACCGATCAATCGAGATAAATCTGGGGGCATCACCCGTCACACAGAAAATTACAAAGCCGCCTGCCAGCGTCCTGGAGCGTGCACGAGGAAACAACGCACAGATTCGCTGCAATATCATTTCAGGAAACGAACATCGACAAAGGAACACTCGCAGATCTCGCCAGCATCAATCCCAACAACAGAATCGCCACGTCAGTCTCCAACGCATACACAGGCAACCATACCCCATATCCTGATTGGGTGTGATGTGATGCTCACTGAAATTTTTGCTCTCTTATTTCCTGGAGAGAAAATAGCGAAGGGGTTGATAAAGAGTCACAGTCTTCCTGCCTCCGATGAGAAGTTATTCGCGCTTGTACTAAATCTTCCCTGATTAGCATGACCTCTTTTTACGGTTTGTATTTAAACGCCTTGCTTCACACCAGGAAGTCGATGCACCGCCGACGAAGCCTGAAATAAGGTTGCTCGCTTGCGTTCCTCGCTTAAAGTTGAGAAAAGCAAATTAAAGAGTTAAACAAGCGAATACCTCCCACTTTCATCTTTTTACGCTACGAGACGTTGAAATGCTTTTACTCTGTTTACTTTCCAAACCAAAAACAATATTTTAAAATCATCATCATATCTTCCCCAATCAAGAGCCTAGTGGAAAGGTTTTGACAGCATATGTGTCGAAGACAACGACGTCTGTGTAAACATTTCCTTACTATTTGGTTTTTTCGCATTTACTGTACCTTTACTTCTGCGTTTTTTATTTCAAGTATAGCACCTTTTTCAATGTTGTCTCAAACGGTCCACGCCAACAGCGAGCGCTGGTTGTGTCGGAAAATTTATCCGCGCATCGTTTTCTGGCCTCGTCCATAGAATTCATGAGGCATAAAATGAGGCTTAGTGGCATTGCGTCATTTTGTTCGATAGTTTTTTTTTTCGTATGTGCTGAAGAAAGGATAAGTCACATTCCCACGCCACCGCGTACTTCCCAGTTAACTTTCCAAATAGACGACACCGCCGCTCAGACAAACTCGATGGCTTAGTCTGGCCCAGCAGTCGCGTTATCCGCTGGTCGAGGTGCTCGTACAAGGGCCATGGCGTAGATTCGCCGATCACGGCACCGTACACCTGAGCACACATGTTCTGTTCACATTCCATATGACGAATGCTATTTGAAGACACACGCTCTCAAGCCGTCACTCGCACACCCTGCGAGCGCAGTTTATATTATCGAATCGTTTCGTAGTGCTTTTTCGGCACCCTCATTTCTCAATTGAGTTCGGCTGTTCATATTTTTCATAAAGCTGAGCATAATATCAGGTCTTTCCAAAAAGCTTATTGTGCAAGAAATGTTACATATGGTATAGGTGCTTAGCACTATCCACTGTAAGACCTAAAATCAACTACGAAATATAAACTACAGAAAGCGAAATTGTAACCTTGTGGAATACCTATCAGTCTCTTGCTGAAACTGCTGCACAAAGTCAAAGTGTATGTGCGTTTAATAAAAAAACTGAACATTCCTTTTCCTCATGTAAAACTTTCAACTAACCCTGTTTACTTTGTTGCTTGTGGGTTGTTTCCTTCTCAATCGGAATGTGCATATCCTGAAAGTGTTCAGCATATTTGCTAATTGCTAACTGCTAATTGTTCTTCAGCATATTTTGCACTGTTTATCATTATTCTCTATTTCTGTCGTGATAATTTTGTTAATTCTTTTGAAAGTACTTTTGTTTTCGTCCATTGGGCCACATTTCTTCAAGATATATCATTCGAGGCGTAGGCCTCGTCAGGAGGCACTCTTGGTCTTCCTATTACCCTCAGCTTGAGGGCATATTTTATATTGCATAATATGGCCAAATAAATACTACTACTACATCATCAAACAGGATTACCCTCAGCCGACGCACTAATCCATCCTAATCCACGCACTTATCCCTACTAGCCAGCCTTAATACATTTCATAGGGTGGACGTACTACCAAATTTTTGGCAGTGGCCATGATTCCTAACTTCGGGGTCCTCAGATTTTAAATTTGGGAGCCTCGTATGATTGTTTCACTGTTGCCACGTCGTTTCATGACGTTGAGACAATCACTCACATGCATAGATGGCGGGTAGTCATACCACAATCACCGCCGTGGTGTGGCGGTTAAGCGTAGGGCCACTGCCCCGGCAGCCGGCTGTTTTAAACACAGCCTCCGGAGGGGCTTCTGAGGCCATGGTGGGCCTTCCCGAGCCCCCGTCCGGCTCATGGGCTGCGACATGGTAGGCAGCTTCCATCACACTGTGGTGGGCCGCTTGAGATGACGTCACAAAGGGACGCAACCTCATGACCAAACAGGGAATTTCGTGACAGTGAAGCCTGGAGTATTTTTTTTTTCTTTTGACGACAACGTAAGTGTTGTCGATGTGACAACGGATCGTGCTGGTCGATCGCATCATTCTTCCGACGGCTCAGCTCTCAGTGGAAGAAGAGCGCTGCGTGGACGTTGAGAAGGAAGAAGCGCTGGCCATGGAAATCGAGCATCTGCCGGACAGCCTTCTCTTGAAGGTATTCGGATACCTGACGTCTTTCGACGAAGTATGCGCCTGCGCGCGGTAAGTCGGCTGTCACTGCTGCGCAGTGCACCACCTTCCAATAGATGCTTCGCAGCTTGGACGAAGCATGTCAGGCCAACAATGCCGGGACGGCACTGCATCGCTGAGCACGAAATTCGCTCTCCAGTTTATTTGAACAGCACATCTAGCGCTACTCAACCCTTCATTGTAGCTGTTAACGACAGTGTAATTAGTGTAACCTATTAACAGCCAGGAGCCTGCTTGGTCTTGGATTCTCCATTACGCTTCGACGCATGAAATAAACTAGCGCCCTGCGTAGATCTGATGGTTCCCACCATCTTTGCAACATCTCAACGGTTGGGCACTGAGGAAGCTGCAGAAATTCTTCTAGAAATAAGAAGACAGAGATGTTAACGTTGTTCCTGCACCTCTCGTCGTCAGCTTGTCGTCTCCTCGTTGTCACTGCCGAAAGGCCAGCAGCAGACGTGTCTTTGGAAACTACGCGGGGACCAAATACCGGCACATAAACTTTGTGTCAGGTTTTGAAACAAAGCTGCGGCGCAGCTGCTCACGGCCCAATCACTCACTATCTGTGTAACAGTGTGCAGTAGACGATAATTAGCTGCTATTCCACAGTTCTGACTCTCATACTCTTTTGCAGCTTGAGTGCGCGTTGCGGGAGCTTCCTCTGCATCTCAGTGGTATATAGACGCCGGGGTTGCCTTGAAGAACGAGGAAGCTGGTCTTTCTGGGGAGATTGGGATGCACAAAGCTCATCTGCAAAAGGTGCATAAGACGGGCAACTACCGATAAGTCAGGATTTACTATCAAGCTCATCTGCTAAAGGTGCATACGATAAGTAACTAGCGATAAGTCAGCATTTCCTGTTTCCAAGGGCGCTGCTGCTAGCCAGTCGCAGGTCGCGTCCGGGTTCTCGGTGGAGGACATGTAATGGCTCTACAAGATTTCATCTTTAGGATGGGGGCCACTACTATGCACTATGCACTACGTACTATGCACTCTTGTCTACAGTAGCAGAAATGCCAATAATCACCATAGCGAAGACCATGGCTTGGCACTATAGACGAATGATTATCTCCCTGTAGCGACGGACGTGCAACGTTGGCGTATCAGGAATCAGACTCAGAGAATGTATACCGCAAACGTTCACAAAGTCGGAAATTCCGCTAGCAGCGACGCCATCAGGAAGCGCCAACACAGCATGATGCCTCAATACCCACGTCTTTATTTCTACACTGTCCAGTTGTAAGCGCTGATGGAGTTCATGCATCCGGAAAACTTTCCGCAGACCTTGTTTCAACGCTCTGCAAGTCAGAGCACCCTTAGCTTCATTGTAATCGATTCTGGGCCTACGACGGTGAATTCACGGCTCTTCACCATCAGAGTTAATGAGCTTTCCCTCGGCTATAGCTGACGTATACGTTGCCGCCTGCATATGTGTCAAATGAAACAATGCGACAATACCAGCGCACGCCTCTTCATTCCAGCGTATGTCGACGGTGGTGGCGTGTGGCACGCGACCGCTCCCTGCGGCGCGTGATACGCGTGACGTTTCCGATGAAGACTCGACAGGCGCAGAGCCTCCTGCAGTCCCACGTGGATGCCAACATCGTGGAACTGCGCATCACCCGTTCCGCGAACACATCGACCGAAGAGCAGGAGGAGGCAGACTTTCCGCGAGCGTTGTTCGCCCACCTCGCCGAGCACTGCCCCTCAATCAGGGTGAGCGTTTCATGGCGCCAGCGCTTAACGAAGGGTCCCCGCGTCCAAACCCGAGTTCAGTCTTATACAGGAGCTGTGAGACCGGACTAGTCTAAAAGGAAGCAACACGTCCATTTGCAAACAAAAATAGCACTTCTTTAACGCCAGCAGTCGTTGCGATCGTCTGTTAACAGAACTTCAATGTTTTCCATGAAGGATAACGAATGTTTAGTCATCATATCTACCAGGATGCCTTCGCTCATCGATAAACAAACACTGGAAGATATGGATGAGCTGCCCCAGGATCTGCCCCCGCTCTCGGCAAGGAAGTAGGTGAAATTATATTTTTGGCTTCCAGTGAGGAACCAAACGTGAAAGCGGCAGTTAGCCCTGGGGTAGGGAACTCCAGTTAGTTTCGGTTTACACTACTTCGGCGCATGTGGTCACTGAAGGGGAATTTGATGTTTTAGAATATGAAATTCTGGACGTGACCACAGCGCGAAAGGTTGGGCATTGGACGAATTGTTTGAGGCAAGGGAAAACGAAGTTGCTCTGTTATCACTGTTGTTGGTTTCAAACCTGTTCGGTGACGAAGATTTTTCCTGCTGGCGACCGTTGCCATGGCAACAATACGACGCTCCAGTTGGTTTCCTTCCAGCTGCTATGGGATGAATTGGCGCTGACCTCTGCATTGAAAGGGCAGTGCAATACATGGAAGTTTCCCATCTCTAGTCAGTCCATACAGCGCTGTTGATGCTCGCCAACCCGCTGAAACACCAACTTCTTGATGGGTTCCTACCGAGAAATCTTATCATTTGATGTGTGCGTCTCGGGTTACTTCACTGGCGCTATATAGGATTAATATTGTGACAAACATGAGAGAAGCCTTCGCCCTGCAGTGGACATAGTCAGGCTTATGATTATGATAATCCGAAAACCAGCTTTAATGGTCACTAATGTTATCTCTTTAAGTTCTCCTTTTCACGTAAGCCTTATTTAGGTGCTTTTTCATGCTAAGCGAAAGACCGGACATAAAGAAAAAAAATCGCAGCGCCCGACTGGTTTAGGCGTAAGCCTATAGCCTCGAGGAGGCATTGGTTCGAATCCCATCAACACGTAAATTATTCCGTATATTCTATACAAATGCGAACATGTATTTTATTCTCATGACTCGCCAGTGATGCGGATGGACGGGATAAAATAGGCGAACAAGGGGGTGGAAAATCTAGCCGTTGTATGAGTGAAAATCGAGCGAAAACGCGAGAGTTTCGAGAGGACGCAAAGTACTTTTAAACTATTTTTGTTTTTTGCTAGTCGCACATCGCATCCAGCACATATTTGCGCAATGTCGGGGACGCTCGTTGCTCTGTGTGCTGCAGAAAGTTTCTCTGTACTGGACGCTTCGAGAAAAAATTAGCCAAGTTTATTCTGCTGGTCGGCTTTACTAGTTGGAGAAAAGGGAAGCGCGTGACATCAGACCGGGTCGTGATCAAGCAGAGACATCGAGGGCGGATAGCCGTCCGGTTCGACTCCTTTTCTTTTCTCGCGTATTATTTTTTTTGCACAAAATGTATTTCCATCGTAGTTCGAAAACCAATTCACTCATATCGTCAAAGTATCGTCAAAGTATAGAAAAAAAAAACAAGGCATTTTCCGCTTCAGATCTCAGAAGCATTTTAGAACGTGCCATCCAAGAATGACAAAGCGACAAAAATGTGTGAGAAATATGCCAGCTTTCTTTGTGAACGAGATAATTAAAAAACGATGATCTATTTGCGCAAATCGGGCGAGTGCGAATTATGTGCGCTAGCAGTTGCGCTTTCACTTCGGTTCCAGAGTTCAGATCCAATGTTCTCGGATGGAAGTTGATCGGATAGCGATAGTGGGTTAATGTCCTTACTGGGCATTCTCTCCTTTAAAGTCATAGCTCTGACGGAGCCCTCATGCCACTCCTGGCGCAGTTGTGCAGCGGTCAAGCAATGCACAACTGCCCTTTTATTTCAGGCGCTACCATCGGCACGGCTTCGGTTGCTTGAGTTGGGTTGCGACCTTAATTGCTCTTCCCGAGCAGCCTCTCGCGATTAATTGAGGTAAAGCCTGACACGATTGGCAGGTTGCCAGAATATATTATTATATGACTGGGCAGGCTGCCCACCACACGGGGGGCAGGTGCACAGCCTTTCAGAAAAAGGGTTCAGAAAAACAAACACTCAACGGCTAATTACGGGGAATGCCCACTATATGTGCCAGCGTACTAAGAGGCTCTACAAGTGTTCGCGCTTCTTCGCAGGTCGTGTACATCACTCGCGGATTCCTGGCCCGTCACCTTCGAACGAACAAAGTCACACTGTGCGACCTGCCAACTACTCTCACTCATCTGTCACTGCGCCATTCGTGCTTCAGTCCAGAGCAATTCTTCACCGCTGAAGCGGGTCGGCCATACCCACGCGGCCTTCAGCTCCTGGACCTCGCCGACTGCGGTTTCACGTCTCCCATCGGGTTCCCCATGCTGGAACCATTCCCGTCACTTCGTGCCCTCAGCATCGAAGGCTCCTGCCTGTTCAACGATTCAATCCTGACTGACATGTTGCCCGTGATCGCCAACCTCGTCGTGTTGGACATTGAGCGCACAAACGTGAGGGACCCGGGTGCCGCGATGGCTCTACTACACGGTCAGAGCCTTCGTGTTTTGTTCCTGGGACACACGGCTTTTACCGGCAAAGCATTCGAAACGGTCTACAGGCGAGCGAAGTTGAGCCAAAAGCTATCTCTAACACACATCTGCCTTAGGGCAACATATGTGGGCGTGGAGCACCTTTACAAGCTGTTGGCCATGGCTCCCCGGTTGCAGTGGCTCGCTGTAAGCAGCCCCCACATTACGCACCGCGTAGCGTACCGCCTGCGAAATGCCTTGCCCAGTTCGTGCAACCATTTCGAGGTTTTACCAAGCACCGACCAAGCGAGTCCCCTCTGCCAGCACTTCACGTGTGATTTCATTCAGAACTTGAAGCTCGGTGGTCCGCCAAGTGGAAAGGTTTGAAGCCTCCTTTTTTTTTCTGTCTTGAATAAGACCACATTTTTCACCTGCTAGAGAATTCCGTGTTTTGCCTCTTTCCTCACGTCATTCTGCTATTCACCAGTCAAGAAAATTTGCGATACCCGCTACGGGGTAACCGCACCTTCGCGTTTTAGAACTCTTCAGGTAACGATGGGTCAAGAGAGAATACTTCTTCGAGTCAAAAGGTTGTTAAATGATCAGAAAAAGAAAACAATTACAACTTCTCGGACCAAAAACGTTCTTACTTACGAGCTGGCACACACGATAAAAACAGTGCTCGATATGTCGCCTTCGTTCTTTCGGCAGACGGAAATAAATGGTTTACGCGACTGCATTCTTTACTTGTCGTTGAGCTTTTGAATGCGTCTCCTTGTACACTTCAATGCGTCCTCCGGCGCAACCTCCTCTCGCAACGTTGGTTAAGGTCCCTGAGGCTCCTCCTCCCTCGTTCACTTTTCTGGTCTGAGACAGTCAATTAAGATGTGCTTCGGTGTTTTGCTCCCCTGCGCGCATAAACGCTAAATATTGCTTATTAAAATTACTGGAGATAGTAGTTTGTCTCCAAGATTCCACTAAAACCTTGCGCTCTGTACACTCTAATCAAGGCTGAAATTTGAACCGAATGAAGAAGAAACGAACCGAAAAATTAGGGGGTTCTTAGTGCTATGACGCGATGACAATGCTTTAGCATTAGCTAATTTCTTTGCTTGAACACATAAGGTTATATCCATAGAGCGTTGATGAGCGAAAGCTTATTATTTTTCGCTGATTGGCCCTTCACCTTCTATGGTAGCCACACGCCGGGTTGTTCCCGTGTTCACCTTCCTCACGCTACGCATTAGCCCTCCTGCGTCAGATCTCCTTCCACTGCACCCACCCCTGGGTTTTTCCCGTGGCAGCCAACTTCGGACCTCCACCTCCTTTCCCCTAAAAGTGGAAAAAGGGATGTCCCTCTCCGCTTTGGCATCTGACAAACAAGTCGGGTAGCCAGTCATTTTACCCCTGTCATTGTTATTCATTTTGGTTTTATGTTCTTCCTTTGGCAGCCGCCTTCCGGCCTTTCCCTCTTCTCCCCTACGGAAGGAGGGCGGGATTTCCCTCTTCCCGTTTTTCAAGCGCGGCAGGGGTTGCACTCAAGGGTGCGATAGTTTGGTTCATATGGTTTAACGTCCGAAAGCGACTTACTCTATGAAGATGTCCGCATTGGAGGGGTGCGGATAATTTCGACCACCTGGGGTTCTCGTCGAGTTCCATAACCACTGAACGACTGAAGCGGCCGTCTGTTCATGGTAGTGCAACGCACAACGACAGATAGCAAAACTAAACGCTGAGAATGCAAACACCACCGTACATCAGCGATCGTAATAAAAGACCCGAAACACACCCTGGAAATGAAAACAGTAGTTTCCATTACTGCCTGCACAGTGTTTCAGATGCACGACATAACCATTTCTGGCCGTGTTCAGCGCCGCTGAAACGCTGTCGTTCTGTAGCGAACGTCTTCGTAGTCCAATTCACCTATCCCTCTAAGGTGTGAAAAATAACGCGGTAACAGTTTTTCGCTAAGTTATTAACGGCAGGTTGGTGCCCACGCCACGCGTCTGTCATTTGGCTTCTGCACTGAGCCGGCGTCCCCGTAGGTTGTAGATTAGGACGCCGGTATGCCGCTGATCTTGGATCTGTAGCCCGGCAAGCTGTCAGGCTTTCCTCTGCATGTTGTAGGTAGGCATTGGCGTCAAGCTTCTCTTTTTCTGTGACATTTGGGAGCATGGCATTGAGCGTGGTGGCTGCCTCCGTGCCGTGGATTAGCCGAAAAGGCGTCATTTGGGTTGTCTTCTCTACTGCTGCTTTGTAGCTGACGGTAGTTTAAAAGGGGACGACATCCCAGGTCGTGTCTTCTCCGTCGGCATGTCAAGCATGTCTGCGATGGTCTTGTTCGAGCGCTCAGTGGACCTTTTGTGCATGGAGGACTGTCCTCCACAGGCTTCTCAGATTGCAGCGCCAGAAGGCTTGCGTCATCTCTACCCTAAACGCTATTCCGCAGTTCGTATTTAGTACTTCCGGAAGATGGGGATCATGTCGCAGCAGCATACGTTCCACGAGGAGTTTCGATATTTCTGCTGCTGTGCCGTTTTAGTTGCGTTTTTGGTTTGACGCCTTAGGTGAGGTTGTCACCCGCCGCAAATAAGGTTTTGTTTTCGGACGACGACGTCGTAAACAGCTGGAGTAGTTCCATGCCGATCTGCTGGAATGGTCTTGTTGGTTACGGCATTAACTTGAGAAGGCCTACTGGTTTAGTATGTGGCATTTTTCACGCTTAAAACCTCAAAATGTATTTTACATAACGTGCGGCATCGCTTTATTGCGGGGTGCAGTAGTACTTGCGTAGGAAGTGGTGTAGGGCGCAGGTAAACACGAGTTACTTAGTGGTCGGGTGGGTCGTCGATGGAAGCCTGCGTACCTTCTCCTCAAAGACTGTTGGGAACGACGAGAAGGTACGTGGTCTTTGCGAGGCAGAAGTTCTTAACGAGAACGCACACATCGGGCGGTGAGGCCGTTTTGCCTTCCTGGTAGTGCCCAATATGCAGCTGAGGGTCGCGGCACCTAATGGTTCAAAGAAGGCGCATTCTCCATCATCTTTTGGTGGCCTGTCGGCGGGGTCTTGTAACGGGAATTCTGCATCACAGTGACTACGATGAAATGTCGGCCTATCGGAGACGAAAGCTCTATCGAATAAGACGGCCGGAGGAATCCTTCAAATTGGCAATATAAAATTTCTATCGCCCTCAGCAATAATTGGTTTAGACCTTATTAAAGCTTTCGACAACGTCGCCCACAAAGCCATTTTGACAAACTTGTCAGAGATTAACATCCGATCCTTCCTCACTAACAGAACAGCAGTGATAACGGTCGGAACAATAGAGTCTGCCCCAATCACACTAGGAAGTAAAGGAACGCCACAGGGCTCCGTCCTGTCCCCTTTCCTTTTTAACCTCTCCCTCATCAAGATTCCCCCCAAACTGGCACAAATACCAGACCTACATCACACGTTCTATGCAGATGACATCACACTTTGGGTAACCAAAGGATGCGAAGGCTACATAGAAGACACACTCCAAGCAGCAGTGGGCATCATTGAGGCATACGCATGGTAATCCGGCCTCACTTGCTCTGAGCAAAAATCTGAACTCTTCGTGATCCGTCGTAAACAAAGAGGTAGGCGTACCTCGACTCCCCCCCCCCCCCCCCCGCACATAAACGTCTATGTTAATGGACGATCTGTCAAAGAGGTACAAACCATGAGAATACTTGGGTTGTATTTACAAACAAATGGAAAGAATACTGACACACTCACTAAGCTAAAACGCACGGTAGAAGCGACGGCGCGATTAATCCGCCGCATAGCTAATCGCAGACAAGGGGTGAGGGAAAGAGATTTATACCGACTAGTGCAGGCCTTTGCGCTAAGCAGGATACTCTATGCCACCCCTTATCTCAAATTTGCGAAAGCAGAAATGGACAAATTGGATAGCATGATACGGCAGGCCTATAAGGCTGCGTTAGGACTCCCACTAAATGCCTCAACCGAAAGGCTTATGAGGTTAGGAACACACAACACCTACAATGAACTGAAATAAGCCCATTTAATGGCTCAAAAAGCGAGATTAGCCAATTACAGAACTGGCAGGAGTATTCTTACCAGGCTCGGAATTAACTTCCAACCTACGAATAAAGATGCTAAACTAGACTTACCCCGCGACTTTAGGACGGCCCTACTAATCAAACCACTCCCCAAAAACATGCACCCCTTACACCATGAGGGTAGAAGACAAGCACGACCAAAAGCCTTACATAATAAATACAGACAGTGCGCTGGAACACTTTAAGTAGATGCGGCAGAATACAAACATACCAATGCCTTTGCAATTGTGGCTGTGAACGAGAATGGTGACCACATCGTCTCGGCAACAATCAAAACGAAATCCTCTGAAACAGCAGAAGAGGCGGCTATAGCCCTCGCCCTAGCGCATACCCAAGAGAGCATCATCCTCAGCGATTCCAAAATGGGTATCAATAATTTCGCAAAAGGGCGAATTACAAACACCTCCCTTAGAATCCTTAACGCAACCAAATTCTCACCAAATTATACCGAATTGATATGGGTCCCAGCGCATTCGGGGAATCCGGGGAACGAGGCAGCCCACAATAAAGCCCGAGGTTTCGTCGACCGGGCAGTGGATGAGTCTGGCTCCCTGAATTTCACGAAGGACTCCATGATCACATATGATCTCACGAATCATTTTAAACTAGAGAGGAGAATTTTCCCTCCTCCGGACAAAAGCCTGTCTAAAGAACAAGAGGTTACGTGGCGTCGTCTACAGACGAGATCGATACGCACCCCATCACTCTTCGCGCACATTTATCCAGATCTTTACAACCCAAATTGTAAACACTGTGGCCAACGAGCCACCTATGATCACATCCTGTGGGACTGCAAAATAGAGCCACCTCCGGGTGATCTAGTTACTGCTCCTTCTCTCGAGCGGTGGGAGACCGTGCTGGCTAGCTCTAACCCCAGAACGCAAGTTTTGGCGGTGGAGTGGGCTGACAAAGTCGTCGAGGGCTGCGTACTCTCGACCACTTAACGCGACCTCTTACCAAGCTCTTTCCGGCGAATAAAATGTTTTACAATCAATGCCCTCGGCTGTATGGTCCCATGTGTTTATTTTCTACATACTACCTGGTTCTCTCCTAACTGCCTCTGTTGACACTGCCATTTTCTCTCCATAGGCCGCACAGTTCTCCTCATTTCATTTTTCTGTTCTGCCAATCCCTTCGATGTATAGTGCACTTTGTTATTTCTGCAAATAAACACCTATTTAGTTCACTCTTTTGGGGGTACTGGTAAGCTGCCGACTTGGCTTCAAAATACTTTCAATTCTTGCGGGAGAATCAGTTCGTCAAATTTTAATTCTTGTGCGTCCGTGATTTTTTGCGCGCTCCAATACCTATATACAGCAGAGGCTTCCCCTTAAATATCTAGATATCATCGTCACCAAAGGCTATGTAATAAGTGAAATTGTTAGGAACCTGTTTTCAATCTCTAATCAAACTAAATACAATTCGTAATTCAACAAAAGCTACTGTCAGCCCCGCCGCAGTGGCTTAGTGGTCAAGACGACCGGCTCCTGACCCGAAAGACGCGGGTTCAATCCCGGCCGCGGCGGCCGATTTTCGATGGAGGCGAAATTCTAGAGGCCCGTGTACTGTGCAATGTCAGTGCACGTTAAGGAACCCCAGGTGGTCGAAATTTCCGGAGCCCTTCACCACGGCGTCACTCATAACCTGAGTTGCTCTGGGACGTTAAACAGCAGTAAACCAATCAAACATCCAAAAGCTCCTGTCAGGTGAAGATGACTGCGTATCGTGACTACGCCATCCAGCCAGACTTAAAAAAACGTTAGCGGGCACTGTGGAAACCGCACTGGAGTAATGCGAAAGCACTGACGCCTCCTCGGCACTCGTCGCCTGTCTTTGCCCCTAATTGCCTCCCTTTGCTCCTAATTGTTTCTCTTTACTAATAAATTCCTATTTAAATATCGCATACACAACAGTCCACTTAATTCGCTCATCGATCATATATCGATCACGTATCGATCACGTATAAGTTACTTATCGAACACTTATCTGTTAATCATCAGTTACTTATTATCACTTATCAATCACTTATCGGTCACTCATCGATCCCTCATCGGTCACGTATAGATCACGTATCGAAGTCTCATCGACTGCGTAATTATCTGACTGAGGGAATCTGTGCAATTCGCTGATTCCACAGCGCTGCATACAAATTTCGCGCCGAGACTTGGCTCCGCCTACTTTTCCGGTCACGTGGGCTAATCACGTCGTACGTCACGTGGTACAGCACTGGCGGCGATTCAAATTTCGCGCCACTCCAGGCGCAGCCATGCCCACTTTTGGTCCCTTCTTTGATTCTAATTAATTAACTAATGATCAGATCGGCACCAAACGTTTTGTGCCGTATCCTCACATCATCCTGCTTCGATTATAATCACTTTTGAGACGATATCTCTTTATTTTTCGCACAAACGCTGCGAACACGGTTTTGATGACAGAAATCCGCCGACATATCCTAGCAATTAATAACAATAAACTTAATTAATAATAAATAAATATTAATAATTCATACACTCATGTAGTGGTTACGGCAGCCCGACAGTCAGGGAGACACCGAGAAAGGCATCAAAACCAACTGTGTATTCGGCTGACTCACGCACACAAACTGAATGACTCGGTCGCCGCGATAGCCACAGGCGTGCTCGGCTGTCGTCGTGAATGCCTGCAGTTCTTGGCCGTACTGAAGTTGAAGCTGGCCAGGAACCTTCGAGATAAGCAACCAAAAGCAACGACAAGAATCTTGAAAAACATGGAGCAAGTTTCGCGTGGCACCGATCAACCGAGCTGAATCTGGGGGCATCACACGTCACACAGAAAATTACAAAGCTGCCTGCCAACGGCCTGGAGTGTGCACGAGCAAACAACGCACAGATTCGCTGCAATATCGTTGCAGGAAACGAACATCAACACACGAACACTCGTAGATGACACAAGCATCAATCCCAACAACAGAATCGCCACGTCAGTCTCCAACGCATACACAGGCAACCATACCCCATATCCTGATTGGGTGTGATGTGATGCTCACCGAAATTTTTGCTCTCTTATTTCCTGGAGAGAAAATAGCGAAGAGGTTGATAAAGAGTCACAGTCTTCCTGCCTCCGATGAGAAGTTATTCGCGCTTGTACTAAATCTTCCCTGATTAACATGACCTCTTTTTACGGTTTGTATTTAAATACCTTGCTTCACACCAGGTAGTCGATGCACCGCCGACGAAGCCCGAAATAAGGTTGCTCGCTTGCGTTCCTTGCTTAAAGTTGCGAAAAGCAAATTAAAGATTTAAACAGGCGAATACGTCCCACTTTCATCTTTTTACGCTACGAGACGTTGAAATGCTTTTACTCTGTTTACTTTCCAAACCAAAAACAATATTTTAAAATCATCATATCTTCCCCAATCAAGAGCCCAGTGGAAAGGTTTTGACAGCATATGTGTCGAAGACAACGACGTCTGTGTAAGCATTTCCTTACTATTTGGTTGTTTCGCATTTACTATACCTTTACTCCTGCGTTTTTTATTTCAAGTATAGCACCTTTTTCAATGTTTTTTCAAACGGTCCACGCCAACAGCGAGCGCTGGTTGTGTCGGAAAATTTATCCGCGCATCGTTTTCTGGCCTCGTCCATAGAATTCATGAGGCATAAAATGAGGCTTAGTGGCATTGCGTCATTTTTGTTCGATAGTTTTTTTTTTTCGCATGCGCTGAAGAAAGGATAAGTCACATTCCCACGCCACTGCGTACTTCGCAGTTAACTTTCCAAATAGACCACACCGCCGCTCAGACAAACTCGATGGCTTAGTCTGGCCCAGCAGTCGCGTTATCCGCTGGTCGAGGTGGTCGTACAAGGGCCATGGCGTAGATTCGCCGATCACGGCACCGTACGCCTGGGCACACGCGTTCTGTTCACATTCCATTTGACGAATGCTATTTGAAGACACACGCTCTCAAGCCGTCACTCGCACACCCTGCGAGCGCAGTTTATATTATCAAATCGTTTCGCAGTGCTTTTTCGGCACCCTCATTGCTCAGTTGAGTTTGGCTGTTCATATTTTTCATAAAGTTGAGCACAATATCAGGTCTTTCCAAAAAGCTTCTTGCGCAAGAAATGTTACATATGGTATACGTGCGGTTACACTATCCACTGCAAGACCTAAAATTAACTACGAAATAAAAACTACACATAGCCAAATTGTAACCTTCTGCAATACCTATCAGTCTCTTGCTGAAGCTGCTGTACAAAGTCAAAGTGTATGTGCGTTTTAAAGAAAACAAGATTCTTTTCATGCAAGTACAAATTTCAACTAACCCTGATTACTTAGTTGTTTGCGCGTTGTTTCCTTCTCAATCCGAATGGCCATATCCTGAAAGTGTTTAGCATATTTGCTAACTGCTAATTGTTCTTCGGCATATTTTGCACTGTTTATCATTGTTCTCTATTTCTGTCGTGATAATTTTGTTAATTCTTTTGAAAGTGTTTATTTTTTTTCGTTCATTGGGCCACATTTCTTCAAGATGTATCATTCGGGGCGTAGGCCTCGTCAGGAGGCACTCTTGGTCTTCCTCTTAGCCTCACCTCAAGGGCATATTTTATATTGCATAATATGGCCAAATAAATACTACTACTACATCATCAAACAGGATTACGCTCAGCCGACGCACTAATCCATCCTAATCCACGCACTTATCCCTACTAACCATCCTAAATACATTTCATAGGGTGGACGTACTACCAAATTTTTGGCAGTGGCCATGATTAATAACTTTGGGGTCCTCAGATTTTCAAGCTGGGAGCCCCATATGATTGTTTCACTGTTGCCACGTGGTTTTCATGACGCTGAGACAATCACTCACATGCACAGATGGCGGGTAGTCATACCACGTGGTGTGTCGGTTAAGTGGAGGACCACTGTCCCGGCAGCCGGCTGTTTTAAACATAGCCTCCGGTGGGGCTTCTGAGACCATGGTGGCTCTTCCCGAGTCCCCCGTAAGGCTCATGAGCAGCGACACGGTGGGCACCTTGCTCACACTGTGGGCCGCTTGAGATGACGTCACAAAGGAACGCAACCTCATGACCAAACAGGCAATGTCGTGACAGTGAAGCCTGGAGTATTTTTTTTTCTTTTGACGACAACGTAAGTGCTGTCGATGTGACAACGGAATCGTGCTGCTCGATCGCATCATTCTTCCGACGGCTCAGCTCTAAGTGGAAGAAGAGCGCTGCGTGGACGTTGAGAAGGAAGAAGCGCTGGCCATGGAAATCGAGCATCTGCCGGACAGCCTTCTCTTGAAGGTCTTGGGATACCTGACGTCTTTCGACGAAGTATGCGCCTGCGCGCGGTAAGTCGGCTGTCACTGCTACGCAGTGCACCACCTTCCAACAGATGCTTCGCAGCTTGGACGAAGCATGTCAGGCCAACCATGCCGGGGCGGCACTGAATCGCTGAGCACGAAATTCGCTTTCCAGTTTATTTGAACAGCACATCTAGCGCTGCTCAACCCTTCATTGTCGCTGTTAACGACAATGTAATTAGTGGGAGCTATTAACAGCCAACAGCCTCCTTCGTCTTGGATTCTCCATTACGCTTCGACGCATGAAATAAACGAGCGCCCTGCGTAGATCTGATAGTTCACACCATCTTTGCAATATCTCAACGCTTGAGCACTGAGGAAGCTGCAGAAATTCCTCTGCAAATAAGAACACAGAGATGTTAAAGATGTTCCTGCACCTCTCGTCGTCAGCTTGTCGTCTCCTCGTTGTCACTGCCGAAAGGCCAGCAGCAGACGTGTCTTTGGAAACAAGGTGGGGACCAAATCATCATCATCATCATCAGCCTGACTACACCCACTGCAGGGCATAAGCCTCTCCCATGACTCTCCAATTAACCCTGTCCTTTGTCAGTTGCCGCCACTGTATTCCACGCAAACTTCTTAATCTCATCCGCCTACCTAACTTTCTGCCGTCCCCTGCTATGTTTGCTTTCTCTTGAAATCCGTCCCCTGCTACGTTTGCTTTCTCTTGGAATCCACTCCGTTACCCTTAAGGACCAGCGGTTATCTTGCCTTCGCATTACATGCCCTGCCCAAGCCCATTTCTTCCTCTTGATTTCAACTTGGATGTCATTAACCCGCGTTTGTTCCCTCACCCACTCCGCCCTCTTCCGATCTCTTAACGTTACACCTATCATTTTCCTTTCCATAGCTCGCTGCGTTGTTCTTAACTTAAGCTGAACCCTCTTTGTTAGCCTCCACGTTTCTGCCCCATAGGTGAGTACCGGTAGGATACAGCTGTTGTATACTTTTCTCTTCAGGGATATTGGTAAGCTACCATTCATAATCTGAGAGAACCTGCCATATGCGCTCCACCCCATTCTTATTCTTCTAGTTATTTCCCTTTCATGATCCGGATCTGCGGTCACTACCTGCCCTAAGTAGACATAATTTCTTACTACTTCCAGGACCTCGCTACCAATTGCGAACTGCTGTTCCCTTGCTAGGCTATTGAACATTACTTTGGTTTTCTGCATGTTAATTCTTAGCCCCACCGTTCTACTCTGCCTAACTAATTGATCATGCTTTGCAGTTCTTGTCCTGAGTGGCTTAGCAAGGCAATGTCATCAGCGAATCGCAAATTACTCAGGTATTCTCCATTAGCTCTTATCCCCAACTATTCCCATTCCAGTCCCCGGAATACCTCCTGTAAACAGGCAGTGAAGAGCACTGGCGAGATCGTGTCTCCCTGCCTGACACCTTTCCGTATTGGAATTTTATTGCTGACTTTATGGAGAACTATAGTAGCTCTGCAATCGTTATAATTACCTTCCAATATTTTCACATAGCACTCTTCCACACCCTGATTCCGCAATGCCTGCATGACAGCTGAGGTTTCCACTGAGTCAAACGCTTTCTCGTAATCAATGAAGGCTATATATAGGGGTAGGTTATATTCTGCGCATTTCTCTATCACCTGATTGATAGTGTGAATGTGGTCTATAGTTGAGTATCCTTTACGAAAGCCTGCCTGATCATTTGGTTGACTAAGGTCCAAGGTTGTCCTGACTCTGTTAGCGAATACCTTAGTAAATATCTTGTAGGCAACGACAATAAGCTGATCGGTCTGTATTTCTTCAAGTCCTTGACGTCTCCTTACTTATCAATTAAGATAATGTTAGCGTTCTTCCAAGCTTCTGGTACTCTCGAGGTCACAAGGCATTGCGTATACAGGGTGGCTAGTTTTTGTAGCACAATCTCTCCTCCGTCCTTCAACAAATCTCCTGTTACGTGATCCTCACCAGCTGCTTTCCCTCTCTGCATTGCACCTAAGGCTTTCTTTACTTGCTCCTTCGTTACTGGCGGGATGTCCCATTGCTGTGCTCGACTGCCTCCCTCAGTAACTTGATGATTACCAAATACCGGCACATAATACCGGGGACCAAATACTGGCACATAAGCTTTGCGTCAGGTTTTGAAACAAAGGTGCAGCGCGGCTGCTCACCGCCCAATCACTCCCTATCTGTGTAACAGTGCGCAGGAGATCATACTTAGCTGCGATTCCACAGTTTCGACTCTCATACTCTTTTGCAGCTTGGGTGCGCGTTGCGGGAGCTTCCTCTGCATCTCAGTGTTATATAGACGCCAGGGTTGCCTTGAAGCGCGAGGAAGCTGGTCTTCCTGGGGAGAATGGGATGCACAAAGCTCAAATGGAAAAGGTGCATAACGCGGGCAACTACCGACCATTCGGGATTTTCTACCAAGCTCATCTGCAAAAAGTGCAGGAAATCAGTAATTAGCGATCAGTCAGGATTTCCTGTTTGGACGGGCGCACCTGCTAGCCACTCACCAGTCGTGTCCGTGTTCTCGATGCAGGGAATGAAATGGATGTACAAGATGTCATCTTTAGTATGGAGGCCACTCCGGGGTTGGTCATCCGAACGTACTATGCACTCTTGTCTACAATAGCAGAAATGCCAGTAATCATCATAGCGAAAACCATGGCTTGAGACTAGCGACGAATGATTCTCTCCGTGTGGCGACGGAAGTGCAAGGGCGGCGTAGCAGGAATCAGACCCAGGCAATGTATTCCGCAAACGTTTAGAAAGTGGGAAATTCCGCTAGCAGTGACTGCATCAGTAAGCGTCAACACAACATTATGCCTCAATTCCCACGTCTTTATTTCTACACTGTCAAGTTCTAAGTACTGATGGAGATCACCCATCCGGTATTCTTTACGCAGAACTTGTCTGAACGCTCTGCAAGTCAGAGCACCCTTAGCTTCACTGTAATCGATTCAGGGTCTACGACGGAGAATTAACGGCTCTTCACCACCGGAGTTAATGAGCTTTCCCTCGGCTAGAGTTCACGCATACGTTTCCGCCTACATATGTGTCAAATGAAAGAATGCGACAATACCAGCGCATGACTCTTCATTCCAGCGTATGTCGGCGGTGGTGGCGTGTGGCACGCGACCGCTCCCTGCGGCGCGTGATCCGCGTGACGTTTCCGATGAAGGCTCGACAGGCGCAGAGCCTCCTGCAGTCCCACGTGGATGCCAACATCGTGGAACTGCACATCACCCGTGCCGCGGACACATCGACCGAAGAGCAGGAGGAGGCAGACTTTCCGCGAGCGTTCTTCGCCCACCTGGCCGAGCACAGCCCCTCACTCAGGGTGAGCGTTTCATGGCGCCAGCGCTTAACGAAAGGTAACCTCGTCCAAACACGAGTTCAGTCTTATACGGGAGCTGTGAGACCCGACTAGTCTAAAAGGAAGCAACACGTCCATTCCCAAACAAAAATAGCTCTTCTTTAACGCCAGCAGTCGTTGCGATCTTCCATTAACAGAACTTCAATGTTTTCCATGAAGGATAACCAATGTTTAGTCATCATATTTGTCAGGATGCCTTCGCTCATCAATAAACCAACACTGCAAGAAAGGATGAGCTGACACAGGATATGCCCTCACTCTCAGCGTTGAAGGAGATGAAATTATATTTTTCGCTTCCAGTGAGGAACCAAACGTGAAAGCGGCAGTTAGCCCTGGGATAGGGAACTCTAGTTAGTTTCGGTTTACACTACTTCAGCGCACGCGGTGACTGAAGGGGATTTGATGTTTAGAAGATGAAATTCTCGACGTGACCGCACCGCAAAGGCTGGTCGTTGGCCGAATTGTTTGATGCACGGGAAAACGAAGTTCTTTTGTTTTCACTGTTGGCGGTTTGAAACCTCTTCGGTGAAGAAGATTTTTTCCTGCTGGAGAGATTTGAAATTGCAACGATACGACGCTGAAGTTGGTTTCATTCCAGCCGCTATGGGATGAATTGGCGCTGACGTCTGTATTGAAAGGGCAGTGCTATATATGGAAGTTTCCCATCTCTAGCCAGCCCGTACAGCGCTGTTGATGTTCGCCAACGCGCTGAAACACCAACTTCTTCATGCGTCCCTACCGAAAAATCTTATCATTTCATGTGTGCGTTCCGCAAGAATTCACTGGCGCTACATAGGATTAGTATTGTGACATACATGGGGGAGGTCTTCGCCCTGCAGTGGGAGTTGTCCAGCCTATGATTATGATAATCCGGAAACCAGCCTTAATGGTCCCTAATGTTATCTCTATAAATTCTCATTTTCATGTAAGCCGTCTTTAGGTGTTCTGTCATGCTAGGCAAAAGTCCAGGCATATAGAAAAAAATCGCAGCGCCTACTGGTTTAGGCGTAAGGCTATAGCCTCGAGGAGGCATTGGTTCGAATCCCACCATCACGTAATTTATTCCGTGTATTCAATACAAATGCAAAAGAGTATTTTATTCTCATGACTCGCCAGTGATGGGGATGGACGGGATAAAATGGCGAACAAGAGGGTGGAAAATCTAGCCATTGTATGTCTGAAAAGCGAGCGAAAACGCGAGTCTCGAGAGGACGCAAAGTACTTTTCAACTGTTTTTTTTTTTTGGTCGAAATTTCCGGAGCCCTTCACTACGGCGTCTCTCATAGCCTGAGTCGCTTTGGGACGTTAAACCCCATAAACCAAACCATCTTACCATCTTTTGTTTTTTGTTTTTACCAGTCGCACATCGCACCCAGCACATATTTTCGGAATGGCTGGGATTCTCATTCCTCTGTGTGCTGCAGAAATTTTCTCTGCACTGGACGCTACAAGAAAAAATTATCCAAGTTTATTCTGCTGGTCTGGATTACTAGTTAAAGAAAAGGGAAGCGCTTGACATCAGACTGGGACGTGATCATGCAGAGACATCGAGGACGGGTACCCGTCCGGTTAGTCTCCATCTCACTTCCCGTTATTCTTTTTTTGCACAAAATATATTTCAATCGTAGTTCGAAATCCAATTCACCCCATATCGTCAAAGTATGCTCAATGTATGAAAAAAAAAAACGGAGACATTTTCCGCTTCAGATCTCAGAAGCATTTAAGGCCGTGCCATCCAAGAATGACAAAGAAACGGCAGAAATGTGTGAGAAACGCGCCAGATTTCTTTGTTAATGAGAGAATTAAAAAACGATGGTCGATTTGCGCAAGTCGGGCGAGTGCGAATTATGTCCGCTAGCAGCTGCGTTTTCACTTCGGTTCCAGTGTTGAGACCCGGTATCCACGGATGACAGTTGTTCGGATAGCTATAGTGGGTTAATGTCCTTACTGAGCATTCTCTGCTTTGCAGTCATAGCTCTGACGGAGCCCTCGTGCCACTCCTGGCACAGTTGTGCAGCGGTCCACAAATGCGCAACAACCCTTTTATGCCAGGCGCTACCATCGGCAGGGCTTCAGTTGCTTGAGTTGGGTTGCGACCTTGATAGTTCTTCCCGAGAAGCCTCTCGCGATTAATTGAGCTGGCGCCTGACACGATTGGCAGCTTGCTAGAATATATTAGTATATGACTGGGCAGGTTGCCCACCAGCCGGTAGACAGGTGCACAGCCTTCCAGAAAGAGGCTTCAGAAGAACAAACGCGCATAGGTTAATTACGGGGAATGCCCACTATATGTGCCAGCGTACGAAGAGGCTCTACAACTGTTCGCGCTTCTTCGCAGGTCCTGCACGTCACGCGCGGATTCCTCGCCCGTCATCTTCGAACGAACAAAGTCACAGTGTGCGACCTCCCACCGACTCTCACTCATCTGTCACTGCGCCATTCTTGCTTCAGTCCAGAACAGTTCTTCACCGCCGAAGCGGGTCGGCCATACCCACGCGGCCTTCAGCTCCTGGACCTCGCCGACTGTGGTTTCGCGTCTCCCATCGGCTTCGCCATGCTGGAGCCATTCCCGTCACTTCGTGCCCTCAGCATCGAAGGCTCCTGCCTGTTCAACGACCCAATCCTGACTGACATGTTGCCCGTGATCGCCAACCTCGTCGTGTTGGACATTGAGCGCACAAACGTGAGGGACCCGGGTGTCGCGATGGCTCTACTACACGGTCAGAGCCTTCGTGTTTTGTTCCTGGGACACACGGCTTTTACCGGAAAAGCATTCGAAACGGTCTACAGGCGAACGAAGTTGAGCCAAAAGCTATCTCTAACACACATCTGCCTTAGGGCAACATATGTGGGCGTGGAGCACCTTTACAAGCTGTTGGCCATGGCTCCCCGGTTGCAGTGGCTCGCTGTGAGCAGCCCCCACATGACGCACCGCGTCGCGTACCGCCTGCGAAATGCCCTGCCCAGTTCGTGCCACCATTTCGAGGTTTTACCAAGCACCGACCAAGCGAGTCCCCTCTGCCAGCACTTCACGTGTGATTTCATTCAGAACGTGAAGCTGGGTGGTCCGCCAAGTGAAAAGTTTTGAAGCCTCCTTTTTTTTCTGTCGCGAATATGACCACATTTTTCACCTTCTAGAGAATTCTGTGTATTGCCTCTTTTCTCACGTCATTCTGCTATTCAATACCAGTCAAGATAATTTGCGGTATCCGCTACGGGGTAACCGCACCTTCGCGTTTTAGAATTCTTCAGGTAACGGTGGGTCAAGAGAGAATTCTTCTTCGAGTCAAAATGTTGTTAAATGATCAGAAAAAGAAAACAATTACAACTTCTCGGACCAAATACGTTCTTACTTACGACCTGGCACACACGATAAATACAATGTTCGAAATGTCGCCTTCGTTCTTTCGGCAGACGGAAATAAATTGTTCATGCGACTGCATTCATTCTTGTCGTTGAGCTCCGCCTACTTTTCCGGTCACGTGGGTTAACACGTGGTACGTCACGTGTTATAGCACTTGCGGCGATTCAAATTTCGCGCCACTCCAGGCTCAGCCATGCCCACTTTTGATCCCTTCTTTGACTCTAATTAATTCACTAATGATCAGATCGGCACCAAACGTTTTGTGCCGCATCCTCACGCCGTCCTCCTTTGATTATAATCGCTTTTGAGACGATATCTCTTTATTGTTTCCCACAATCCCTGCGGACACGGTTTCGGTGAAAGAAAGCCGCCAAAATACCCTAGTAATGCGTTGGCATTAATAAACTCGCGTAGTGGTTATGGGAGTCAGACAATCAGGAAGACAGCGAGAAGGGCTTCAAAACAAACTGAGTATTGAGCCCTTCACTACGGCGTCGCTCTAAGCCTGAGTGTCTTCAGGACGTTAAACCCCAATAAACCAACCAACTGTGTATTGAGCTGACGACTCACGCACACAAACTGAATGACTCGGCCGCCGGGATAGCCAAAAGCGTGCTTGGCTGTCGTCGAACGGAATGCCTCCAGTTCTTGGATGTACTGAAGTTGAAGCTGGCCAGGGGCCTTCCAGATAAGCAACCAAAAGCAACGACAAGAATACGGAAAAACGTGGAAGCAGTTTCGCGTGACAGCGATCAATCATGATAAATCTGGGGGCATCACACGTCACAGAGAAAATTACAAAGCCGCCTGCCAGCGGCCTGGAGCGTGAACGGACAAAGAGCTCACAGATTCGCTTCAATATCGTTGCAGGAAACGAACATCGACATATGGAACCTCGCAGATCACGCAAGCATCAATCCCAACAACAGAATCGCCACGTCGCTCCCCAGGCAACCACAGGCAACCATACCCCATATATTGATTGGGTGTGATGCGATGCTCGCCGAAATTTTCGCTCCCTTATCACCTGGAGAGAAAATAGAGAAGGGGTTGATTACGAGTCACAGCCTTCGTGCCTTCTTTCTGAAATTATTTGCGCTAGCACTAAGTGTTCTCTGATTAACATGACCTCATTTTGCGGTTTGCATGATTCATAACTTTGGGATCCTCAGAATTCAAGATGGGAGCCCCCTATGATTGTTTCACTGTTGCCACGTGGTTTTCATGACGTCGCGACAACCACCCACATTCATAGATGGCACGTAGTCATACCGCAATCACCGCAGTGGTGCGGCGGTTCAGCAGAGGGCCACTGCCCCGGCAGCCGGCTGTTTTAAACACAACCTCCGGAGGGGCTTCTGAGACCATGGTGGCTCTTCCTGCGCCCCCGTAAAGCTCATGGGCAGCGACACGGTGGGCAGCTTCCATCACACTGCGGTGGGTCTCTTGAGATGACGTCACAAAGGGACGTGACCTCATGACAAAACAGGGAATTTCGTGACAGTGAAGCTGGGAATAATTTTTTTTTCTTTTGACGACCGCGTAAGTGCTGTTGACGTGACAACAGCATCATGCTGCTCCATCGCATCATTCTTCCGACGGCTCAGCTCTAAGTGGAAGAAGAGCGCTGCGTGGACGTTGAGAAGGAAGAAGCGCTCGCCATGGAGATCGAACATCTGCCGGACAGCCTTCTCTTAGTTGTGTTCGGATACCTGACGTCGTACGACGATGTATGCGCCTGCGCGCGGTAAGTCGGCCGTCACTGCTATGCAGTGCATCACCTTCCAATCGATCCTTCGGAGCTTGGGCGAACCATGTCAGGCCACGCATGCCGGGGCGGCACTACATCGCTGAGCACGAAATTCGCTGTCCAGTTTAATAAAGTGGCACCAGCGCTGATCAACGCTTCTTTGTAGCTTTTAACGACACTGTAATTAGTGTGAGCTATTAACAGCCAGGAGCGTGCTTGGTCTTGGATTCCCCACTACGCTTCAACACATGAAATAAACACGTGCCCTGCGTAGATATCATGGTTCCCACCGTCTTTGCAGCATCTCAACGCTTGAGCACTGAGGAAGCTGCAGAAATTCCTCTACAAATAAGAACACAGAGATGTTAAAGACGTTCCTGCACGTCTCGTCGTCAGCTTGTCGTCTTCTCGTCATCATTGCCGAAAGGCCAGCAGCAGACGTGTCTTTGGAAACGCCGTGAGGCCCAAATACTGCCACATAAACGTTGCGTGAGGTTTTGAAACAAAGGTGGGGCGTGGCTGCTCACGGCCCAATATCTATCTGTGTACCAATGTGCAGGAGACGATAATTAGCTGCTATTCCACAGTTTTGAGTCTCATACTCTTTTGCAGCTTGGGTGCGCGTTGCGGGATCTTCTTCTCAATCACATTGGTATATAGACGCCGGGGTTGCCATGAAGTGACGAGGAAGCTGGTCTTCCTGAGGAGATTGGGATGCACAAAGCTCAAATGCAAAAGGTGCATAAAACGGGCAACTACCGATCAGTCAGGATTTACTACCAAACTCATCGGCTTAAGGTGCAGATGATAAGTAACTAGCGATCAGTCAGCATTTCCTTTTTGCACGGTCGCTGCTACTAGCCAGTCACCAGTCGCGTCCGGGTTCTCGATGCAGGACATGAAATGAATCTGCAAGATGTCATCTTTAGGATGGGGGCCAGTCCGGGGCTGGTCATCCGAACGTACTATGCACTCCTCTCTAGAGTGGCAGAAATGCCAATAATCACCATAGCGAAGACCATGGATTGGCACTGTCGACGAACGATGCTCTACCTGTGGCAACGGAGATGCAAGGTTGACGTAGCAGGAATCAGACTGGGGCAATGTATACCGCAAAAGTTTAGAAAGTGGGAAATGCCGCTATCAGCGACGCCATCAGTAAGCGGCAACGCCACATTATGCCTCAATTCGCACGTCTTTATTTTTACACCCGCAGGGTGACCTCCACCTGAACCTCCACCTTATGTGAACGCTCTGGAAGTCAGAGCACCCTTAGCTTCTCTATAGTGGATTCTGCGTCTGCGACGGAGAATTAACGGCTCTTCACCATCTGAGTTAATGAGCTTTCCCTCGGCTAGAGCTCACGTATACGTTGCCGCCTACATATGTGTCAAATGAAACAATGCGACAACACTAGCGCACGCCTCTTCATTCCAGCGTATGTCTGCGATGGTGGCGTGTGGCACGCGACCGCTCGCTGCGGCGCGTGATCCACGTGACGACGTTTCCGCTGAAGCCTCGACAGGTGATGAGCCTCCTCCAGTCCCACGTGGATGCCAACATCGTGGAACTGCGCATCACCCGTTCCATGGACACAACGACCCCCGAGAAGGAGGAGAGAGACTTTCCGCGAGCGTTCTTCACCCACTTGGCCGAGCACTGCCCCTCACTCAGGGTGAGCGTTTCATGCCGCCAGAGCTTAACGAAGGGTCCCCTCGTCCAAACCCGAGTTCAGTCTTATACGAGAGCCTTGAGACTGGAGTAGATAAGAGGAAGCAACACGTGCAATCTCAAACAAAAATAGCACTTCTCTAACGCCAGCAATTGCTGCGATCTTCCGTTAACAGAACACCAAAGTTTTCCAAGTAGGATAACGAATGTTTAGTCATCATATTTGTCAGGATGCCTTCGCTCGTCGATAAACCAACACTACAAGACATGGATGAACTGCCCCAGGATCTGCCCCCACTCTCGGCGATGAAGGAGATGAAATTATATTTTTCGCTTGCAGTGACAAACCAAGCGTGAAAGCGGCAGTTAGCCCTGGGGTAAGAAACTCCGGTCTGTTTCGTTTTACGCAACTTCAGCGCACGTGGTCACTGAAGGAGGTTTGATGTCTAGAAAATAAAATTCTGCACGTCACCGCAGCGGGAAAGGATGGGCGTTGGCCCGATTGTTTGAGGCACGGGAAAACGAAGTTGCTTTGTTTTCAATGTTGGTGGTTTGAAACCTTTTCGGGGACGATTTTTTTCTGCCCGAGACTGTTGCCATGGCAACAATACGACGCTCCAGTTGGCTTCCTTCCAGCCGCTATGGGATGAATTGGCGCTGACGCCTGGATTGAAAGGGCGGTGCAATATATGGAAGCTTCCCATCTCTAGCCAGCCCATACAGCGCTGTAGATGTTCCCCAACGCGCTGAAACGCCAACTTCTTGATGCGTCCCTACCGAAAAATCTTATCATTTGATGTGTGCGTCTCGCGTGAACTCACTGGTGCTACATAGGATTAATACTGTGACAAACATCGGAGAGCTCTTCGCCCCGCAGTGGGAGTAGTCAGGCTTATGATTATGATAATCCGAAAACCAGCTTTAATGGTCACTAATGTTATCTCTTTAAGTTTGCCTTTTCATGTAAGCCTTATTAAGGTGCTTTGTCATGGTAGGCGAAAGACCGGACATAAAGAAAAAAAAATGGCAGCGTCCGACTGGTTCAGGCGTAAGCATATATCATCGAAGAGGCGTTTGTTCCAATCCCACTAACACGTAATTTATTCCGTGTATTCTATACCAACGCAAAATGTATTTGTCACGACTCGCCAGTGATACGGATAGACGGGCTAAAATAGACGAGCAAGAGGGTGGAAAACCTAGCTGTTTTATGCGTGAAAAGCAGTCGAAAACGTGGGAGTCTCGAAAAGGACGCAAAGTACTTTTAAACTCTCTTCCTTTTTTACTTGTCGCACATCGCATCCAAGACCATATCTGCGCAATGTCGGGGACTCTCGTTGCTCTGTGTGCTGCAGAAATTGTCTCTGTACTTAATGCTACAAGAAAAAATTCGCCAAGCTTATACTGCTGGTCTGGTTTACTTCTTGGAGAAAAGGGAAGCGCGTGACATCAGACCGGGACGTGATCACGCAGAAACATCGAGGGCGGATAGCCGTCCGGATCGTCTACTTTTGACTTCTCGCTACTCTTTTTTTTTTTTTGCACAAAATATATTTCACTCGTAGTTCCAAAACAAATTCACCCCACATCGTTAAAGTATGAAAAAAATGGAGACATTTTGCGCTTCAGGTCTTAAGAGCATTTAAGAACGTGCCAGCCAGGAATGACAAAGAAGCTGCGGAAATATGTGAGAAATGCGCCCAATGTTGCTAGATTTCTTTGTGAATGAGAGAATTAAAAAACGATGGTTGATTTGAGTAAATCGGGAAAATGCGAACTATGTGCGCTAGCAATTGCGTTTTCACTTCCGTTCCAGTGTTAAGACCCAGTGTCCACGGATGGCAGTTGATCGGATAGCTATAGTGGGTTAATGTCCTTACTGGGCATTTTCTGCTTTACAGTCATAGCTCCGACGGATCCCTCATGCTATACCTGGCGCAGTTGTGCAGCGGCCAAGCAATGCGCAACAGCCCTTTAGTGGCAGGCGCTACCATCGGCAGGGCTACGGTTGCTTGAGTTGGGTTGCGACCTTGATTGCTCTTCCCGAGCAGCCCCTCGCGATTAATTTGGCTGGCGCCTGACGCGATTGGCATGTTGCTAGAATATATTATTATATGACTGGGCAGGCTGCCCACCACACGGGGGGCAGGTGCGCAGCCTTTCAGAAAAAGGGTTCAGAAAAACAAACACTCAACGGCTAATTACGGGGAATGCCCACTATATGTGCCAGCGTACTAAGAGGCTCTACAAGTGTTCGCGCTTCTTCGCAGGTCGTGCACATCACTCGCGGATTCCTCGCCCGTCACATTGGATGGAACAATGTCACAGTGTGCGACCTGCCACCTACTCTCACTCATCTGTCACTGCGCCGGTCATGGTTCAGTCCAGAACAGTTCTTCACCGCCGAAGCGAGTCGGCCATACCCACGCGGCCTCCAACTCCTGGACGTCGCCGAATGCGGTTTCGCCTCTCCCCTCGGGCTCGCCATGCTAGAGAAGTTCCCGTCGCTTCTTGCCCTTAGCGTCGAAGGCAGCTACTTGTTCAACGACCAAATCCTGACCGACATGTTGCCCGTGATCGCCAACCTCGTCGTGTTGGACATTGAGCGCACAAACGTGAAGGACACGGGTGCCGCGATGGTGCTCTTGCACGCTCAGAGCCTGCGTATTTTGTTCCTGGGACACACGGCTTTTACCGGCAAAGCATTCGAAACGGGCTCCAGGCGAACGAAGTTGAGCCAAAAACTGTCTCTAACACACTTCTGCCTGAGGGCAACATATGTGGGCGAAGAGCACCTTTACCAGCTGTTGGCCACGGCTCCCCGGTTGCAGTGGCTCGCTGTAAGCAGCCCCCACATTACGCACCGCGTCGCGTACCGCCTGCGAAATGCCGTGCCCAGTACGTGCCACCATTTCGAGGTTTTACCAAGCACCGACCAAGCGAGTCCCCCCTGCCAGCACTTCACCAGTGATTTCATTCAGAACTTGAAGCTGTGTCGTACGCCAAGTGAAAACTTTTGAAGCCTCCTCTTCATTCTATTGCAAATATGACCATTTTTCACCTTCAAGGGAACTCCGTGTATTGCCTCTTTCCTTACGTCATTCTGCTATTCACCAGTCAAGGTAATTTGCAACACCCCCTACGGGGTAACCGCCCCTTCGCGTTTTAGAACTCTTCAGGTAACGGTGGGCCAAGAGAGAATATTTCTTCGAGTCAAACGTCGCTTAAATGATCGGAAAAAAAAAACAGAATTACAACTTCTCGGACCAAAAACGTTCTTATATACGAGCTGGTAGACACTACAAATACAATGTTCGATGTGTGGCCTTCGTTCTTGCGGCAAACGGAAATAAATGGTTTACTCGACTGCATTCTTTCTTGTCATTGAGCTTTTCAATGCGTCTCCTTATACACTTCATCGCGTCCTCTGGCGCCACCTCTTCTCGCAACGTTGGTTAAAATCCCTGAGGCTTCTCCTCCCTCGTTCACTGTTCTGGTCTGAGACAGTCAGTTAAGATGTGCTTCGGCGTTTTGCGCTCCTGCGCGCATCAACGCTAAATATTGTTTACTAAAATTATTGGAGATAGTAGCTTGTCTCCAAGATTCCACTAAAGCCTTGTTATTTATATATTGTAATCAAGGCTAAAATGTGAACCGAATGAAGAAGAAAGGAACAGAAAAATTAGAGGGTCCTTAGTGTTATCACGCGATCACAATGCGTTAGCTTTAGGTAATTTATTTGCTTGAACACATAAGGTTACATCCATAGAGCGTTGATGAGCGAAAACTATTTGTTGGCTCAATCGCCCTTCACCTTCCATGGTAGCCGAACGCCGGGTTGTTCCCGTGTTCATCTTCTTCACGCTACGCATTAGTCCTCCCGCGTCAGATCTCCCTCCAGTGCAGCCACCCCCTGGGTTCTTCCCGTGGTAGCCAACTTCGGGCCTCCCCCTCCTTTCCCCTAAAATTGGAGAAGATGACGTCTCTCTCCACTTTGGCACCTGCCAAACATGGCAGGTAGATAGCCATTTTTGCTCAGGCAGTGTTATTCATTTTATTTTTCTGTTCTTCCCTTGGCAGCTGCCTTCCGGCCATTCCTTGGTTTCCCCTACAGAAAGAGAGCGGGATTTCCCTCTTCCCACCTTGCCAAGCGCGGCAGGCGTTGCACTCAAGGCTGCGATAGTTTGGTTCTTATGGTTTTACGTCCGGAAGCGACTTACTCGATGAAGATCTCCGCAGTGGAGGGCCCCGGTTAATTACGACCACCTGAGGTTCTCGTCGAGTGCCATAACCACAGATCCACTGCGGCGACCTTCTTTTCATGGTGGTGCAACGCACAACGACAGACAGCAAAACTAAACAGTGAAAATAAAGGTACTAGCATACATCCGCGATCGTAATAAAAGACCCGAAACACACCCAGAAAATGAAAACAGTAGTTTCCATTACTGCTCGCATAGTCTTTCATATGTACGACATGACCATTTCTGGCCGTGTTCAGCGCTGCTGAAACGCGGTCGTTCTCTAGGGAACGGCTTCGCAGTCCAATTCACTTATTCCTCGAAGGTCAAATAAATAACGCTGTAACAGTTTTTCACTAACTCCCTAACGGCAGGTTGGTGTCCACACCTCGTCTCTGTCATTTCGCTTGTGCTCTGAGTCGCGTCGCCGTAGGTTGTAGCGTAGGACGCCGGTACGCAGCTGATCTTGGATCCGTAGCCTGGCAACCTATCAGGCTTTCTTCTGCATGTTCAAGGTAGTCATTGGCGTCAAACTTCTCTTTTTCAGTGACATTTGGGAGCATGGCATTGAGCGTGCTGGCTGCCTCCGTGCCGTGGATGACCCGAAAAAGGCGTCATTTGGGTTGTCTTCTCTACTGCTGCTTTGTAGCTGACGGTAGTTTAAAAGGGGACGACATCCCAGGTCGTGTCTTCTCCGTCGGCATGTCAAGCATGTCTGCGATGGTCTTGTTCGAGCGCTCAGTGGACCTTTTGTGCATGGAGGACTGTCCTCCACAGGCTTCTCAGATTGCAGCGCCAGAAGGCTTGCGTCATCTCTACCCTAAACGCTATTCCGCAGTTCGTATTTAGTACTTCCGGAAGATGGGGATCATGTCGCAGCAGCATACGTTCCACGAAGAGGTTCGACATTTCTACTGCTGTGCCGTTTTGCTTGCGCTTTTGGTTTGGTGCCCTAGGTGAGGTAGTCAGCCGCCGCAAATATGCTTTTGTTTTTGGAGGACGACGTCGTAAAGAGCTGGAGTAGTTCCATGCCGATCTGCTGTAAGGGCCTTGCTGGTTACGGCATTAACATGAGAAGTCCTGCTGGCTTAGTATATAGGGGGCATTCTACGCCGCTGAAAACCTCGAAATGTATTTTACGTAGCGTGCGGCATCGGTTTATTGCGGTGTCCAGGAGTACTTGAGTTGGAAGTGGTGTAGGGCGCAGATAAACACAAGTTGCCTAGTGGTCGGGTCTTCGATGGAAGCCTGCGTACCTTCTCCTCAAAGACTGTTGGGAATGATGAGAAGGTACGCGGCCTTTGCGAGGCAAAAGTTCTTAACGAGAACGTCTTTCTTTAAGAACTACAGATATTTTGCGCCTGCACACATCGGGCAGTGAGGCTGTTTTGCCTTCCTGATAGTGGACAATATGCAGCTGAGGGTCATAGCGCTGCGATGGTGCGCAATCGCTAGCGCCTAATGGTATCAAGGCGCATTCATCTTCACCTTTTGGTGGACCGTCGGCGGGTCTCGTAACAGGCATTGTTCATTGCAGTAACAACGATGATATGTCGACCTATCGAAGACGAAGGCTAAATCGAATAAGGCGGCCGGAAAAATCCTTCAAATTGTCAATATGAAGTTTCTATTCACCTCGGCTGGATTGTCCCATGTGTTGATTTTCTACATGCTATCTGACTCTCTCCTAACCTTCTCTGCTGCCACTGCCATTTTCTCTCCATAAACCGCAGAGTTCTCCTCATTTGATTTTTTTGTTCTGCCAATCCCTTCTTAGTATAGCCCCGTTAAGTTATTACTGGAAATATACACCCAATTACTTTACTCTTTTGGGGGTACTGGTAAGCTGCTGGACTTAGCTTGAAAGTATTGCAATTCTTGCACGAGAATCAGTTCATCAAATTTTAGTTCTTGTGCGTGCGTGATTTTTTTTTTGTTCGCTCCAACACCTATATATAGCTGGGGCTTCCGGTTAAAAAATCTAGATATCATCTTCACCAAAGGCTATGTAATAAAGGAAATTGTTAGGAACCTGTTTTCAATCTCTAATCATACTGAATACAGTTCCGAATTCTTCAAAAGCCACTGTCAGGTGAAGATGACTGCGTATCGTGACTACGCCATCCAGCCAGACTTAAAAACGTTAGAGGGCACAGTGGAAACCGCATTGGAGTAATGCGAAAGTACTGACGCTTCCTCGGCACTCGTCGCCTCCGTTTGCTCCTAATTGCCTCTTTGCTCCTAACTACCTCAGTTTGCTCCGAATTGCTTCTCTTTGGTATTAAATGCCTCTTTTAATATCGCACACACAACTGTCCACTTAATTATCGTATCGATAACATCTCGATAACATATAGATCACGTATCATTTACTTATCGATCACTTATCAGTTGCTCATCGATCATTCATCAATTACTTAGTATCACTTATCAATCACTTGTCGGTCACTTATCTATCACATATCGATCACGTATTGATCACGTATCGATCTCTCGCCGATTGCGTAATCATCTGACTGAAGGAATCGGTGCAATTCGTCCAATCCCACCGCGCTTCATTCAAATTTCGCGCTGCGCGTTGGCTCCGCCTATCTTTCCAGCCATGTGAGCTAACCACGTGATACATCACGTTGTACCGCACTTCCGGCGATTCGAATTTTGCACCAATCACCGCCCGGCCTTCCCACCTTTGGTCACTTCTTTGGCCATAATTATTTAACTAATGATACGATCAGCACCAAATTTTTTGTACCGCCTCCTCACGTCGTCCTCCTTTGATTATAATCATTTTTGAGACGATATCTCTTTATAGTTTCCCACAATCCCTGAGGAAACGGTTTCGATGACAGAAAGCCGCCGAAATACCCTAGTAATGCTTTCGCATTAATAAACTCGTGTAGTGGTTATGGCAGTGCCCACTAGGGCTCAGTGCCGACAATAAACGTTTTCCAATCCAATCCAATCCAATGGCAGTCCGACAATCAGGAAGACAGCGAGAAGGGCATCAAAACAAACTGAGTATTGAGCCCTTCACTACGGCATCCCTCTAAGCCTGAGTTGCTTCAGGACGTTAAACCCCAATAAACCAACCAAACCAACCGTGTATTGAGCTGACTCACGCACACAAACTGAACGACTCGGTCGCCGCGATAGCCACGAGCGTGCTCGGCTGTCGCCGAACTAAATGCCTGCAGTTCATGGCCGAGCTGAAGTTGAAGCTGGCCAGGGACGCTCCAGATAAGCAACCGAAAGCAACGACGAGAATACGGAAAAACGTGGAAGCAGTTTCGCGTGGCAGCGATCAATCGAGATAAATCTCGAGGCATCACACGTCACAAAGAAAGTTACAAAGCCGCCTGCCGGCGGCCTGGAGCGTGAACGAACAAACAGCGCAGAGATTCGCTGCAATATCGTTGCAGGAAACAAATATCGACAGACGAACACTCGCAGATCGCACCAGCATCAATCCCAACTACAGAATCACCACGTCAGTCCCGAACGCATAAACTGGCAACCATACCTGATTGGGTGTGATGCGATGCTCATCGAAATTTTCGCCCTCTTATCTCCTGGAGTGAAAATAGAGAGGGGGTTGATTAAGAGTCACAGCCTCCGTGCCTTCGTTGCGAAATTATTTCCGCTTGTACTAAGTGTTCTCTGATTAGCATGACCTCATTTTGCGGTTTGTATTTAAATGCCTTGCTTCACAACAGGAAATCGATGCACCGCCGACGAAGCCCGAAATAAGGTTGCTCGCTTGCGTTCCTTGCTTAAAGTTGAGAAAAGCAAATTAAAGAGTAAAACAGGTGAATGCGTCCCATTTTCATTCCTTTACGCTACGAGACCTAGAAATGCTTTTACTCTGTTTACTTTCCAAAGCAGAAACAATGTTTTTAAATCTTCATATTTTTCCCAATCAAGTGCCGAGCGGAATGGTTTTCACAGCAAATGTTTGGTTTGGTTTGGTTTATGGGGTTTAACGTCCCAAAGCGACTAAGGCTATGAGAGACGCCGTAGTGGAGGGCTCCGGAAATTTCGACCACCTGGGGTTCTTTAACGTGCACTGACATCGCACAGTACACGGGCCTCTAGAATTTCTCCTCCAAAGAAATTCCAGCCGCCGCGGCCGGGATCGAACCCGCGTCCTTTGGGTCAGTAGCCGAGCACCACAGCAAATGTGTCGCAGACTACGACGTCTATGAAGGCATTTTGTTACGATTTCGTTTGTCCTAACTTACTGTATCTTTACTCCTGCGTTTTTTATTTCATGTATACCACCTTTTTCAATGTTGTCTCAAACGGGCCACGGGAATAGCGAGCGCTACTTGTGTCGAAAAACTTATCCCTGCGTCGTTTTCTGGCTTCGTCCTTAGAATACATGAGGCAGAAAATGTGGCTTCGTGTCATTGCATCATTTTCGTTCGTTGTTTATTTTTTTTCGCATCTGCTGAAGAAAACATAAATCATGTTTTCACGCCACTACGTGACAATTTTCGAAATCGACCGCAACGCCGCTCAGACAACCCCGATACCTTACTCTGGCCTCGCAGTCGGTTTATCCGCTGGTCAAGACGGTCCTACAAGGGCCATGGCGTAGATTCGCCGATCACAGCACCGTACACCTGAGTACACATGTTCTGTTCACATTCCATTTGACGAATGGTATTTATACACACACGCTCTCAAGCAGTCGCTCGCACTCCCCGCGAGCGCAGTTTATATTATCAGATCGTTTCGCAGTGCTTTTTCGGCACCCTCATTCGTCATTTAAGTTTGGCTGTTGATATTTTTCATAATGTTGAGCATAATATCAGGTCTTTGCAAAATGCTTATTATTAGCGAACTTTTACATACGGTTTACGCACGGTTGCACTACCCACTGCAAGACCTAAAATTAACTACGAAAAGTAAACTACAGAAAGACAAATTGTAATCTTGTGCAATACCTATCAGTCTCTTGCTGAAACTGCTGTACAAAGTCAAAGTGTATGTGAGTTTAAGAAAAAAGTGAGCATTCTTTTTCCTCATGTATAAATTTCAATTAACCCTGTTTCCTTAGTTGCTTCTGCGTTGTTTTCTTCTCAATCCGAATGTGCATATCCTGGAAGTGTTCAGAATATTTGCTAATTGCTAACTGGTAATTGTTCTTCAGCATATTTTGCACTCTGTATCATTATTCTCTGTTTCTGTTGTCATAACTTTGTCAATTGTTTTGAAAGTCCTTTTGTTTTCGTTCATTGGGCCACTGTTCTTCAAGATGTATCATTCGGGTCGTAGGCCTCGTCAGGAGACGCGCTTGGTCTTTATTTTTAGCCTCACCTTGAGGGCATATTTGATATTGCATAATATGGCCAAATAAATACTACTACTACTTTATCAAACAGCATTACACTCGGCCGCTGCACTAATCCATCCTAATCCGTGCACTTATCCCTACTAACCAACCTTAATACATTTCATTGGGTAGGCCTACTACAAAATTTTTTGGGGTGACCGTAATTCCTAACTTTGGGGTCCTCAGATTTTCAAGCTGGAAGCCCCCTATGATTGTTTCACTGTTGCCACGTGGTTTTCATGACGTCGCGACATTCACTCACATTCATAGATGGCGGGTAGTCATACCACAATTAGCGCCGTGGTGTGCCGGTTAAGCGGAGGGCCACTGCCCCGGCAGCTGGCTGTTTTAAACACAGCCTCCGGAGGGGCTTCTGAGACCATGGTGGCTCTTCCCGAGCCCCCGTAAGGATCATGGGCAGCGACACGGAGGGCAGCTTGCATCACATTGTGGTGGGCCGCTTGGTATGACGTCACAAAGGGAGGCGACCTCACGACCAATCTGGGAATTTCGTGACGGTGAAGCCGGGAATGATTTTTTTTCTTCTCACGACAACGTAAGTGCTGTCGACGGGACAACGAAATCATGCTGCTCGATCGCATCATTTTTCCGACGGCGCATCTCTAGTGGAAGAAGAGCACGGCGTGGACGTTGAGAAGGAAGAAGCGCTGGCCATGGCGATCGAACATCTGCCGGACAGCCTTCTCTTAGTGGTGTTCGGATACCTGACATCGTTCCACGATGTATGCGCTTGCGCGGGGTAAGTCGGCCGTCACTGCTACGGAGTGCATCACCTTCCAATCGAAGCTTCGTAGCTTGGACGAAGCATATCAGGCCAAGCATGTCGGGGCGGCACTACATCGCTCAGCACGACATTCGCTCTCCAGTTTATTAAAAGTGGCATCTAGCGCTGCTCAATGCCTCTTTCTAGCTATTAATGACAGTGTAATTAGTGTGAGCTATTAAAAGCCAGGAACCTGCTTGGTCTTGGATTCCCCATTACGCTTCAACACATGAATGAAAGAGTGCCCTGGGTAGATCGGATTGTTCCCACCGTCTTTGCAGCATCTCAACGCTTGAGCACTGAGGAAGCTACAAAAATTCCTCAACAATTAAGATCACAGAGATGTTAAAGATCTTCCTGCACGTCTCGTCGTCAGCTTGTCGTCTCCTCGTTGTCACTGCCGAAAGGCCAGCAGCAGACGTGTCTTTGGAAACTACGCTGGGACCAAATACCGGATGATAAACGTAGCTTCAGGCTTTAAAACAAAGCTGCGGCCCAGGTGCTCACGGCCTAATCACTGCCTGTGTAACAATGTGCAGGAGACGATAATAAGCTGCGATTCCACACTTTTGAGTCTCATACTCTTTGACAGCTTGGGTGCGCGTTGCGGGAGTTTCCTTTGCATTTCGCTCGTATATAGACGCCGGGGTTGCCATGAAGCGCGAGGAAGCTGGTCTTCCTGAGCAGATTGGGATGCACAAAGCTCATCTGCAAAAGGTGCATAAGACGGGCAACTACCGTTCAGTCAGGATTTACTATCAAGCTCATCTGCTAAAGGTGCATATGATAAGTAACTAGCGATCAGTCAGCATTTCCTGTTTGCACGGGCGCTGCTGCTAGCCAGTCGCAAGTCGCGTCCGGGTTCTCGGTGGAGGACATGAAATGGCTGTACAAGATTTCATCTTTAGGATGGGGGCCACTCCGGGGCTCGTCATCCGAACGTACTATGCACTCTTGTCTACAGTAGCAGAAATGCCAGTAATCATCATAGCGAAAACCATGGCTTGGCACTAGCGACGAATGATTCTCTCCGTGTGGCGACGGAGGTGCAAGGGCGGCGTAGCAGGAATCAGACTGATGCAATGTATACCGCAAACGTTTAGAAAGTGGAAAATGCCGCTAGCAGTGACGCCATCAGTAAGCGCCAACACAACATTATGCCTCAATTCCCACGTCTTTATTTCTACACTGTCCAGTTCTAAGCGCTGATGGAGATCACCCATCCGGAATCATTTACGCAGACCTTGTCTGAATGCTCTGCAAGTCAGAGCACCCTTAGTTTTACTGTAATCGATTCAGGGTCTACGACGGAGAATTAGCGGCTCTTCACCACTGGAGTTAATGAGCTGTCTCTCGGCTAGAGCTCGCGTATACGTTGCCGCCTACATATGTGTCAAATGAAAAAATGCGGCAATACCAGCGCACGCCTCTTCATTCCAGCGTATGTCGGCGATGGTGGCGTGTGGCACGCGACCGCTCCCTGCGGCGCGCGATATGCGCGACGTCATTTCCGCTAAAGGCTCGACAGGTGATGAGCCTCCTCCAGTTCCACGTGGATGCCAACATCGTGGAATTGCGCATCGCCCGTTCCACGGACACATCGCCCGAAGAGCAGGAGGAGGCAGACTTTCCGCGAGCGTTGTTCGCCCACCTGGCCCAGCACTGCCCCTCACTCAGGGTGAGCGTTTCATGGCGCCAGCGCTTAACGAAGGGTAACTTCGCCCAAACCCGAGTTCAGTCTTATACGGGAGCTGTGAGACCGGACTAGTCTAAAAGGAAGCAACACGCGCATTCTCAAACACAAATACCACTTCTTTAACACCAGCAATTGTTGTCATCTTCCGTTAACAGAACACCAAACTTTTCCATGAAGGATAACGAATGTTTAGTCATCATATTTGTCAGGATGCCTTCGCTCATCGATAACCCAACACTACAACATATGGATGAGCTGCCCTAGGATCGGCCCCAACTCTCGGCGATGAAGTCGATGAAATTATATTTTCGCTTCCACTGACAAACCGAGCATGAAAGCGGCAGTTAACTCTCGGGTAGGAAACTCCGGTTAGATTCGGTTTCCACTACTTCAGCGCATGTGGTCACTGAAGGGGAATTTGATGTTTTAGAATATAAAATTCTGGACGTGACCACAGCGCGAAAGGTTGGGCATTGGACGAATTGTTTGAGGCAAGGGAAAACGAAGTTGCTCTGTTATCACTGTTGTTGGTTTCAAACCTGTTCGGTGACGAAGATTTTTCCTGCTGGCGACCGTTGCCATGGCAACAATACGACACTCCAGTTGGTTTCCTTCCAGCTGCTATGGGATGAATTGGCGCTGACGTCTGCATTGAAAGGGCAGTGCAATATATGGAAGTTTCCCATCTCTAGCCAGCCCATACAGCGCTGTTGATGTTAGCCAACCCGCTGAAACACCAACTTCTTGATGGGTCCCTACCGAGAAATCTTATCATTTGATGTGTGCGTCTCGCGTGAATTCGCTGGCGCTACATAGGATTAATATTGTGACAAACATGGAAGAGGTCTTCGCCCTGCAGTGGGAGTAGTCAGGCTTATGATTATGATAATCCGGAAACCAGCTTTAATGGTCAATAATGTTATCTCTTTAAGTTCTCCTTTTCATTTAAGCCGTCTTTAGGTGTTCTGTCATGCTAGACGAAAGACCGGACATAAAGAAAAAAATGGCAGCGCCCGACTGGTTTAGGCGTAAGCCTATAGCATCGAGGAGGCATTGGTTCGAATCCCACTAACACGTAATTTATTTCGTGTATTCTATACAAATGCTAAAGTGTATTTTATTCTCATGACTCGCCAGTGATGCGGATGGACGGGCTAAAATTGGCGAACAAGAAGTTCGAATATCTAGCCGTTATATGTGTGAAAAGCGATCGATAACACGAGAGTTTCGAGAGGACGCAAAATACCTTTAAACTATTTTTCTTTTTTACTAGTCGCATATCGCATCCAGCACATATTTGCGCAATGTCGTTGCTCTGTGTGCTGCAGAAAGTTTCTCTGTACTTAATGCTACAAGAAAAAATTAGTCAAGCTTGTACTGCTGGTTTGCTTTACTAGCTGGAGAAAAGGGAAGCGCGTGACATCAGACCGGGACGTGATCACGCAGAGACATCGAGGACGAGGACCCGTCCGGTTCGACTCCTTTTCTTTTCTCGCGATTATTTTTTTGCACAAAATGTATTTCAATCGTAGTTCGAAAACGAATTTACTCATATCGTCAAAGTATCGTCAAAGTATAGAAAAAAAACAAGGCATTTTGCGCTTCAAATCTTAGGAGCGTTTAAGAAATTACCATCCAGGAATGACAAAGAAGCTGCGGAAATGTGTGAGAAATCCACGCAATGTAGCTAGCTTTCTTAGTGAATGAGAGAATTAAAAAACGCTATGTCGATTTGCGTAAATCGGGCAAATGCGAACTATGTGCGCTAGCAATTGCGTTTTCACTTCGGTTCCAGTGTTCAGACCCAATGTTCTCGGATGCCAGTTGTTCGGATAGCAATAGTTGGTTAATGTCCTTATTGGGCATTCTCTCCTTTACAGTCATAGCTCCGACGGAGCCCTGCGCAACTGCCCTTTTATGGCAGGCGCTACCATCGGCAGGGCTTCAGTTGCTTGAGTTGGGTTGCGACCCTGATAGCTCTTCCCAAGCAGCCTCTCTCGATTAATTGAGCTGGCGCCTGACATGATTGGCAGGTTGCTAGAATATATTAGTATATGACTGGCCAGGTTGCCCAGCGCCCGATGGGCAGGTGCACAGCCTTCCAGAAACAGGATTCAGAGAAACAAACACGCAACGGCTAAATACAGGGAATGCCCACTATATGTGCTAGTGTACTAAGATGCTCTACAAGTGCTCCCGCTTATTCGCAGGTCCTGGACATAACTCGAAGCTTCCTACCCCGTCACCTTCAAACGAACAATGTCACAGTGTGCGACCTGCCACCTACTCTCACTCGCCTGTCTCTGCGCCTGTCGTTGTTCAGTCCAGAACAATTCTTCACCACCGAAGCGGGTCGGCCATACCCACGCGGCCTCCAGCTCCTGGACCTCGCCGAATGCGGATTCGCGTCTCCCATCGGGTTCGCCATGCTGGAGCCCTTCCCGTCGCTTCGTGCGCTTAGCGTCGAAGGCAGCTACCTCTTCAACGACCAAATCCTGACCGACATGTTGCCCTTGATCACCAACCTTGTCGTGCTGGACATTGAGGGCACGTACGTGAGGGACACGAGTGTCGCAATGGCTCTCCTGCACGGTCAGAGCCTTCGTGTTCTGTTCTTGGGACACACGACTTTCACCGGCAGAGCATTCGACTCGGGCTACAGGCGGACGAAGTTGAGCAGAAAGCTGTGTTTAACGCACATCTGCCTGAGAGCAACACATGTGGACGTGGAGCGCCTTTACAAGCTGCTAGGCATGGCTCCCCGATTGCAGTGGCTAGCAGTGAGCAGCCCCCACATGACGGAGCGCATCGCGG
The DNA here is from genome assembly GCF_055824585.1 of Amblyomma mixtum. Taxonomy (NCBI): domain Eukaryota; kingdom Metazoa; phylum Arthropoda; class Arachnida; order Ixodida; family Ixodidae; genus Amblyomma; species Amblyomma mixtum. Next base: position 178,639,875 of record NC_143014.1, read on the forward strand.
AGTGCGTGCGATACGCCGTGCCCAATTCTTGCGACTATTTGGAGGTCCTGCCAAGCTCCGACCAAACGATACACCCCTGCCAGCACTTCACCAGTGACTTCATCCAAAACTTTAATCTGGGTGGTCCGCGAAGTGAAAACTGCTGAAGCGTCCTTTTTTTTTTCTACTGCGAATATGACCTCATTTTTCACCTTCAAAGGAACTCCGTGTATTGGCTCTTTCCTTACGTCAATCTGCTATTCACCAGACAAGATAATTTGCGATACCCGATACGGGGTAACCGCACCTTCGCGTTATAGAATTCTCGAGGTAACGGTGGATCAAGAGAGAATACTTCTTCGTGTTAAAATGTCGCATAAATGATCAGAAAAAAAAAAAGATTTACAACTTCTCGTACTAAAAACGTTCTTATGTACGAGCTGGCACGTACGATAAATACAATGTTCGATATGTCGCCTGCGTTCTACCGGCAGACGGAAATAAATGGTTTATGCGACTGCATTCTTTCTTGTCGTTGAGCTTTCCAATGCGTCTCCATGTGCACATCAACGCGTCCTCCGGCGCAACCTCTTCTAGCAACGTTGTTTAAGCTCCCTGAGTCTCCTCCTCCGTCGTTCACTTTTATGGCCGGAGACAGTCAATGAAGATGTGCTTCGGCGTTTTGCTCCCCTGCGCGCATCCACGCTAAATATTGTTTATTAAAGTCATTGGAGAGAGTAGCTAGTCTCCTAGATTTCATTAAAGCCTTGTTATTTATAGACTCTAATCAAGACTCATCACACAAGGAATGCCACAGGCCTCAATCTTAGAGGCGCTCCTATTTATAACTTCCATTAATGATATATGTAATATACCAGATTGAACATACATGGTAATGAATGCTGATGACACAAATATTTTTTTCAGTGATAGAACTCTGTGCACACTGGAAGGCTAGGCAAATGCATACCTAAATAACCTTCAATCCTGATTGCAGGAAAACAGACTATCATTAAATCTTTCGAAGAATCATTACATAATTTTCAGGTTTATTAACACTACAGAACGGCATCCACTTAATATTTATTATGCTGCGATTGACAGAGTTTCTAGTCACAATTTTTTTGGTGTTTGGTTTAGTGAGGCACTGTCCTGGAATACACATATTTTGAAACTTTCTTCCAGTCTGAGCAGAACAGTTGGCTGCCTTTACCGACTGGCTCGCATCATACCTACGTGACTAACGATATCTACATATTATGCACTTTTTTACTCTAAAATCTGTTACTACATTCTCGTCTGGGGTACTGCAACTTCAGGTAATTAGGAAAAATTAGTTACGATACAAAAGAAAGCACTGAGAGCAATTGAACGATATCACGGCCTACCACAAAACACCCCGTCAATGCCACTATTCATCAAACACAGCATTCTCAAGGCAGATCAGATATACTTCTTCCGACTCTTTCAGTATATTCACAAAAACCAACTATAGGCTTCCATTCCTGACAATTCTTCCACAACGTACCACTTCCGAAAGCAAAGAAAACTGGATCCTAAAATCCGGTCCAATTACGGTAAACAGACACTACACTACCTAGTTCCTACAGGCAAAAATAATTTACCGCCACCTCTTGACTTCAAATCTTCCACATCTTGGTCCAATAAAAACCTTAAACATTACTTAATAAGCAGTAACATTCAATTTCCATAATACTTCACTCGAGATTTCCTTACTGTTACTGTGTGTATTCTGTGAATCATGCTACTTTGTTTGATGATTATGTATTCTTGGTTGTGTTGCCTGTTCTGTTAACTTTATTTAGAAAAGTGTGTGTTGCAAATTGTTTTTTGTGCATTATTGTGTTACAACCTGCATATACGTCCTCTTTTTTTCCTAACTTTTATTACAAGTAAGATTTTTTCAAATATTTTTTGCCACTACATTGCCAACTGTGTATGGGTGCTGAGGCCTCGTCAGGCAAGTCAGCCTTTTGCCTCAGGTCCTGTTTCCGTGGAAAGAAATAAACTGAATTGAAGTGAATCAAACAGGAACCGAATAAAGAATAAAGGAACAGAAAAATTAGGTGGTTCTTAGTGTTATCACGCGATGACAATGCGTTAGCATTAGGTAATTAAGTGTGTGTGTGGGGGGGGGGGGGGGGCGGCACGTTGCAGTTTATGACTAGTTGCGAAACATTGCTTGGGAAGAGTAAACTGGGTGTCACAAGCTCACCGATGGCAACACCTGCCATGGCAGGGCAGTGGCACATCACTTAATCGCAGCACCACTGAGCCAGGAGTAGCATGAGGACTGCCAGGGATCAATGAATGTAGATTATGACCAATTCCGCATATATAAGCATTAACTCATTATCGTTATCCGAAAAGCTTCCATTCGTGAATAATGGATCCGAACACCAGAACCGAAACGAAAACCGAAGTTTACAGCACCTAATTCGCATTTGGCCTTACTACGCAAATCTACCGTCAATCTTCTTTCTTTTAATAAGACGATACCAAAATCTTTGCTACAGTACTGCACGGAAAAGCGAAAAAGCATATTTCCTTCGCTTTGTTTTGTTTTGTGCTTATTCGCCTGTAATCACGCAGTTCTAAAAAATGAAGTTCATATGAGCAGGGAAGGGCTGAGCTTCCTGAGTCCTTGTCCTTCCTTCTCTGTTCTTGTTCCTCGTCGCAGCGATGGTGAAGTTTTGAAGATGTACCAACTAGCTCAAACCACGATTTTGCTCCAGCTAAAGCAGATACAGAGCGCAAAACTTCAGTACCAGACGCCCGATTTGAGTGTTCTGAACTCCGCGCGCCACATGTGGCGAAAATGCGTGTTTCGAGACAGGCTACCTGCGAGCACGTCAGCCATCCGGTCAGTGTGGTTGTGCATGCTCACATGCAGCCTGTCTCTAACAGGATATTTTCGCCAGATGTCGCGCTCGCAGTTCGGAGCGCCCAACTCAGGCGTCTGCTACTCACGTTTTGCACTCTGCACAACCGGTGAGTACAACGATGAATGCACTCTGTACAACCGGTGCATTTCCCTATTGCGGAAGCAACAAGCCTGTGCTGATATCACGCTTGGCCGCTGCAACACTCTGACGACGTCACTGACAACAACAAAGCGCTGCACTGCTTAGCAAGTTACGATGTGTTCGTCCCAGTCATTTCCTCAAATTTAAATTTAATTTTGTCTAGATTCCTTTCGAAAATTTCAGGGCAACTTATGTATCAACTGCCTTCAGCATGGAGGTGCTGTGCACAAGACAACGCTGGAAAGCGTTTCGTGGCGACAACCCATTCCCGAGTGGCAACTGCACTGCCTGCGAGTATTTGCGGCTGCGCTCCCTGCGGTGGTGAAAAATTAATGGCGTCCCAACACGACGACAAAGAACCACTTCTGCAGGCGGCGTTATTCCCAGCGGTGACGCATCCGAACGAGTTAACGAAGTCGCTAGCGAGAGCGCGCTTCAACAGGGAGAAGTACACCTGGCTACCAGTTGCCTTGTGCGTACGCGCAGTGTGAGGTGCGCACCCCGCATGGCCACGCAGCAACCACTGCGCGTACGCAACAGGTATCCAACATCCCCGTGCGCCTCAGTCTAGCGAGCCTCCATGGGGCTACAACTACTCATTGAATAAAACACGTTTGAACGGCGTCGCGTACAATCGCAGAAACCAGCTAGCTAGCAGGACGTATACTGCACTTACACCACCTTTAATGCAGCTACCTTTTTTTGCTTTATTAATGCAGTGGGAACAATTAAAATTTAGCAAAAAGGTAGTAGCTACAGCTCGCTACTACATTTTTACTAGTGAGACCTCCTTTCTTTTTTTTTTTTCACGCGTGTCTGAAAAAGAATAGGATCACTGCAAAATTAATGTGAGATGGGTAATGCATCATGCGAAGCTCATGCACGACGCTTTGCTTTGTGTTCTTTTTTGCTCAGTGTTGCGGGTTTTTATTAGGCACTGCTGAAAATAGCAGTTCCCGCACTTTGGCCTTCGCGAATGGTCTGAGTGCGCCGTCCCCGGCTTCTTATGAATTTCGACCCTGATCGAGCGATACTGAAGCGCTACTATTTCTCTGGCTCCACTCCAGGAGACCCGGCAGCGGAGTTTATGTGTCTAGAGGTTCTGGCCAAAGTAAAAAAAGAAACAGCGAGAGAGGAAGATACAAAGGGAAATCGCCGCGTCCCCGCCATCGCGTTTGCTGCTCGTGATTACTGCGAATTGCACGTACCTACTCGAACAAACCTGTGTGCAGATATGGATTTCTCATGTTCTGGGACAGAGATACGTCCCCAAAGAGATTTATTTTACGTGCCTATGTGACAGTCCGCGATCTGCGACATGTTCTTTGGTGGCACCTAGTTATACAGCAAAGGAAGTGGCATCTCTTCCAACACATGGGAAAGTTCCACTATCAAATTTTTGTTCTACAACGGGGTCTGTACAGCAGCGACGGTCTTGTGTCCCTGCACGCGGATCACGCCCGCAGCGTTGTTCCCCTTTACGCTCACTGAACGACTGAAATAGCGCTAAAAACGACAATAAAAAAATACAGGGGCTCCCAAGTCGTGTTTGTCATGTTTTGCTTTGTTTTGTTTTTTCGTGACATTTATACCACAACTTAACTTGTTAAACTACGTCTGCCGTACTGGCCACTCAATCTGCCTTTTTGACCGTTGCTGTCATGGTAACAAGACGGTAAGTCCCAAAATTTATGACCGGCAGACTTGGCATTCTGGAAGCTTTGCTGCTTTCTTTCGAGGCCCCGTTTACGTGCTATTAAACCTTATTCTTCCACTTTTAGAACTGGCATAGAAGGCGAAACGTGCTCGCTATAGGCCGCTCTGTGAGCGCACTCTCGTGGCATTTGACGACGCATACTCGACACGTCGAGCCCCTGTCTGTGGCCCTGTCTTTCAATGGCACCTATGGGGAGGCAAGAGAGCAGTCGCCTTCTTTCACGTTTTACATTACACATCGTTAAAAGTGTGCGGAAGAGTAGGAAATTAACTGTTCCAGCTGAAAAGCCTGGTCCCACATTCGTCGGGGCACACCGCTGGCTCGGTTAAATACTGCAATCGGTGGTGTGACCGATAACACGTAAAGCAAGTAACAGCTGTCAAAACAACATGGTTGAACCCGATTCCGTTTACGAATGCAGTGGAAACACGCCGGAACTCGTACAAGAGCCCTTACGTCTTCAGCACGTAGCTACGCCTCGCGTGCCTGTCATTTCTGGCAGCGTGGTTGCATACTGCGTCGTGCGCCCAACGCAGGCTTCTTTTGAGGTTGCATGCACACTCGTGCGAGCGCCGACAAGGCGCGTGCTTGGGGAGGACGGGAGGCCCGCCGCGTCCGAAACGCGCAGCCAACCCCCTCTGCCTCCGCCACGCCCTGGAGGAAGCCAGCGCTCACCTTCTTCTTGTTCCTGACGACGATGGCGTCGCGCACCGTCTCCGGGTTTCCAGGGATGGTGGAGTCCTTGAGGAGGCGGCGGATGCGCTCGTACACGTAGCAGATGACCAGCAGGGGCGCGAAGTACTGCGAGCACACGAGCGCGTTGTTGTAGATGCGCCAGGCGCCCGGCGGCAGGGCCACGTTGTGGCAGAAGGGCCGCGTCCGCTCGCCCGTGCGCTCGTCCTGCACCAGGGTGACGCGAAGCGCGAGAGCGTACGGCGCCGCAGCCACGGCCGACGCCACCCAGATGACGCCGATGAGGACGCGCGCAGTCAGGCGGGAGTTGAGGCGCGCCTTCAGCGGGATCGTGATGGCGCGGTACCGGTCCACGGCGATCGCGGTCAGCGTGAAGATGGACACGTTCACCGAGAGCACCTGCGCCGCCGGGACAGAAGGAAAAGGGGGAGGCTCTCGTTTACACTCTTTCTTTCTTCCTTTCTTTTATGAACGTGGTTTATTTTCAAATGAAACTGTATTTACGCAGCGTTACGCCTCTAATACTTGTGCCAGTGGTGTTTTTTTAATATGTTGCGAATTGTCGTAAAAATTAGCGCACAACTAAATAGCAGCCACAGGGAGCTTTCAAATAGCCATGTGCAAGCGCGGTGTTAATGACGCAGGGTTGTAAATCGAACCAACGCTCACGACTTCCTCCGTACCTTCCTCTTGGAGATATCGGGAGAACGGGGTCTAGCCGAAGGCATGGATCCTTACTAAACAATAATCACTTCCTTCACACTCCATTTCTAGAACGCCTTACTGCGTAACTATCGTGTCTGCTATAAAACTGAGCGTTTCAAGGCACTAACCGGCCAGCTCCAGGCATACAGATAAATTTTGGGAGGGAAAATCGAACGTTGCCCTGAAACGCTCGCCAGAGGTCAAGCTAGCGCCTAACACCTAAAAATCACTAAGTGTAATTTCCCACTTTCGCAGTATTCCCATGCAAGCATGAAATGGTGCTCTCATCGGTATGTGCTTTCATTGGAGTTCGCATGTGATTTTTCGTGAGTGCTGTAAACCCTAGAACGGGCGTCAATGTGCGGATGTCGGTGGGAGAGCCGGAGATGCCCTGCGCTCGACAAACATGTTGCGCCATCTATCCTCATTGTGATAAACAATGGGAAGAGGGCCGGGCGAAGGCGCCGAGCTGTGATGCTTGAGCACTTCGCCTCCTGGATCACCTATGCGTTAATACTTTTGGGAGCGCACATGAACTTCACTAATCCTCTGGACGTTCTGGTGCCCCCAGTATTGGCTCCAAGGGCGTCCGCAGAACTTTTTCCAGGGGGGTGCACCCGATGGCCGGTTATGGGGGAGGCGGCAGCTATGTAGTTGTTTTCTACTAGTGCATAAATAATATCCGTAATTCCAAGGGGGGGCAACCGCCCCCCCTTGCCCCCCCTTCCGGACGCCCATGATTGGCTCTGCGAGTGTTATTACTGCAAAAAGGAAATCTCAGAGGAACTTCATTCCTTCAAAATGGATCTAGGTTCTGGAATGATCATTTCGATAAATATGGAAACACAGGAGAAAAATACATTGGGCAGTTACATGATCAGGAAGAGGAAAGAAAACGTACCGGTTTTGAACTGCTGAAAGCATTGAGCCAAAAAGGATATTTCAATTCGAGGCGGATGCGAATCAATTAATTATTCTGTTCTCCTGTTTTTTTTAATACAGTACGTAACTCTGAGCACCTCTCATAATAAAGGAGGGGGGGGGGGGGGGGGGGGCTAAACAAGCGGATCTTTAGCCATCTCTATACAAAATTAGCTTAGCTAGCGATCTTCTTCAGTACTAATTGGGTTTTTTTCTCTCGTAACTTGTAAAAAAGGAAACATGTATAGGCGAGAGTACACATTTCCTCCGAAGATTGCCCACACCTCGCTTCCCAGTCTGTGTTCTATTTAGTGGTCTCCTTGAGCATGTAATATGGCTGAATATAAAGCCGAAATGGTTTCAATGTGGCTTCTTCCTCCAATAACGCATAGTCCGGGTGCATGGCCTGAATCAGGAGCCCATGGGAGTAGCCATTATAGCTGAGAGCTTCAAATTTGTTTTTTTTTTTTTGTTTTTTCTGGGGCAAAACTTTTTCTCAAAACCCTACATCCCACACTTTTCACCATCGACCTCTTTATTAACGCAATTAAACTCTCCTTCGTGTATTCAAATCAGTGAAATCGTCGTTATCAGCACTGCCATTGTTTGCTACTGCGATTTTATTGCTTTGTCATGGGGACGGATGTACGCAAATACTGAGAATGCACTAAAAAATATACTTGCTCGCAACATACAGAAAAAAATGACACATTAGCTATGCACCTTTGGCATGCACCTTACCGTGTTCTCAAGTAAAGTTCCGGAGATAAAATTGCGGGGCATGCTTCGGCGATCAAACTTCTCTTACGAGTTACCTAGCGAAACTTATGAGGCGCTTTGTACATATGCTAGGGAATGCCATTTGTGCGCTATCATATAAATCTAATATACCTTCTTGTTTTCTCAACAGAACATGTGAGAAATTTTCAAGCACCGAAGCGTGCTCTATTACTTCGGCCGAACCTGCACAGTACATGACATTTTTGAGCGTAGGTGCGTCTTTCAGCCTTCCTAAGTACTTTCAAGATCTTCAGTATGATCATTTGGCAATGCAAATTGCCAAATGATTTGGCAATGCAAATTTGTGTCAAAGTCTCGGAGATAAAAAATGAAGTAACTCGTTTCAATCAGGAGCGATAGTTTCGTGGTAATTTTACCTTCGGTGATTGTGCGCTTACGCAAACCGTACAGTGACAAAGATCTGATCCGTGTATACGCCCGTTGTTGTTATTTTTTTCTTTTAATATCAACGTGTGCTGTGTCAACAAAAATTACTCTTTAGTGGGGCGAGTGGCCGCTTTATTTCTATTTTTTTTTACTTGCACATAATCATGCTCACTAGATTAGAACGTATCTTATCATAGGGCTTATTGGGCCCCTCCCTAAATTGTGCACCATTACTTGAACCAACCAAAAGAATTGAATAAGACTTGTCATACGGTTAACCACAAGAAACAAGTGAAACCGATAAGTTTATAGCTTTATAGCTTTAAACGCAATAACCCTGCGAGAATTTTGAAAAAAAAAGCCTTAAGTGCAAGTTAGTTCGTTTTACAACAGCGCTTGTGCACCGAGATTTTTTTTTCCCCGTGTTCTTTGTTATTCTTTTTTTTTCTACCTGACTACCTAAGATAAATTCGATGTTTAAGCCCTGGATATACGCAATGATTAAATATAAAAGTCGCAGACAGTTACAAAAAAATTCGAAATAGTGTAATTTTTGCAACGGCAGCTTTATTCTAGTCATTAAATTTTTTTAAGCAGCCAAAATCAATCTGACAAGAGCTTGATTTTGGTTTTCCACCGGTAAGCCTAAGCAGTTTAAAAAATCATACCCAACAATTCTGGCCAAAAGCATTTTTTATTGGGAAATCGTTATATGAACGCAGTTTTTTCATATAATGCAAGATTTCACTGTATCAATCAATATGTCCGCAGATCACAAGATGGAAGTCTTGTATTTTTGTTGTATTAATGTTTTTGCTATCGTCAAAAGCGTTCCCCATTGGTTTTCTATGACAGTCTTAACTGTTCTATGCGATAAATGGAAACACTTAAAAAAAAGATTTTGCTACATGTCAGAAGAATGGACCATTACCTTCTATATTTCCATAACAGTGTCTTACAATTTTGCAATTTTCAATATTTTTCTCCGAGGATGTTGGACATGAGTTTCGCCTCACTATTTTCAAAAAAGTGATGCTTCCATTCCACACGTACCATATTTTTGGACAAAACATCTTTTTAGAACAAAGGAATATCTTATAATACATCTGCGCCGCGGGATTCCCTACCGCGAAGCTACCGATACGTAAGGCGCTGAGCGCTAAACACATAAATATTCGCTGTTGTATAAACGCTTATGCTGCAGCTATCTTCCTTCCCTTTATTTTTTTTTTCTTTTGCGCCTTTAGTAACGAATTTCATGGCTGTGGTGTTGCAGGAAAATCCGATTACAGCGTGCCTTCCAGTTCGGTGTCAACTGCGCGTCTAAGAATTCAGGACAAAACCCCTTCGGGGAACTGTTTAGAAAGGAAACGGATGAAGAAAGAAGCCTCAAAGGGGCAATTTGTGAGTGGACACGGTTGGCCGGGCCTTTATCCGGAACCTGGCGGAAATTGCTGAAGCGCGCACACACCTCCCGTCTCCAGAGGAGCAGCAACAAGTTTGAAAATCGCGAAAATAGACGGCCGCGCGGTGTGTACCGATGCCTGAGGCGGCAAGGTGTGTCTATATACCGGCAATATCCTCGTGTTTCGCGATCAACGAGAGCGTTGTCTTGCTTTCTGGAGCATTTTGCTCTGTCACGTTTGTTTATTTCGTGTTCCGCGAGGTTAGAAAACTGACCCGGGAGACATAAATAGAAGGGTGGGTCCTCACGTTTGATATTGACCGAAGTATGAGAGGAGTAGAAAGCTGGCGCTATTCTATAATCGGGAAAGGCTAGAAATCGGGTATTTCCCGAAATTTCTCCACCATCGAAAGGCTGTTTTCGTGCTATTGTTATAACGTGAAGATATTTAACCACGAGCGTACGATTTGTGGTGGAACATACAATAATCTTTTGGTTTCGTTTATGGGGTTCAACGTCCCAAAGCGACTAAGGCTATGAGAGACGCCGTAGTGGAGGGCTCCGAAAATTTCGACAATAATCTTTTGTACAAACAAGTTATAAAAACTCGGTGGCGCCAGCGAATTGTTCACCAGGTTTTCTCCTTGTTTTAATATGATCCTCATTAGTTACATTTCCGTGCTGCGTGTAATTCCACTGCGGAAACATCCTTTAATGTTTCACTTTTCCCTTGGAAAGCCGACGGCTTAACAGCGCTGTTGACGTAGCGCCCAATAAAAAAGTTGAAAATGTTATAAAATGTTTAGAAAAAAGTACGAAATAAATAAGATCATGGATAGTTCAGAACTGCGACAGAAATAGCCTAGGATATGTTAAAATTGATCATGTCCCTCTACTCAACGCAGGGATTAGTCAGGATAGGACAAAATTTACCGAAGTATTTATCTTGTGTACTATGCCCCACGAACACTTAAATTTGCTAGACAAGGTGGTTCCAGTCAAAGCCCCGATTAAAGGTGATGACAATCAATCAATCAATCAATCAATCAATCCATCCATCCATCCATCCATCCATCCATCCACCCACCCATCCATCCATCCATCCATCCATCCATCCATCCATCCATCCATCCATCCATCCATCCATCCATCCGTCCATCCGTCCATCCGTCCATCCGTCCGTCCGTCCGTCCGTCCGTCCGTCCGTCCGTCCGTCCGTCCGTCCGTCGGTCCGTCCGTCCGTCCATCCATCCATCCATCCATCCATCCATCCATCCATCCATCCATCCATCCATCCATCCATCCATCCAAGAATGGACCATTACCTTCTATATTTCCATAACAGTGTCTTACAATTTTGCAATTTTCAATATTTTTCTCCGAGGATGTTGGACATGAGTTTCGCCTCACTATTTTCAAAAAAGTGATGCTTCCATTCCACACGTACCATATTTTTGGACAAAACATCTTTTTAGAACAAAGGAATATCTTATAATACATCTGCGCCGCGGGATTCCCTACCGCGAAGCTACCGATACGTAAGGCGCTGAGCGCTAAACACATAAATATTCGCTGTTGTATAAACGCTTATGCTGCAGCTATCTTCCTTCCCTTTATTTTTTTTTCTTTTGCGCCATCCATCCATCCATCCATCCATCCATCCGTCCATCCGTCCATCCGTCCATCCGTCCGTCCGTCCGTCCGTCCGTCCGTCCGTCCGTCCGTCCGTCCGTCCATCCATCCATCCATCCATCCATCCATCCATGTGTTCTGAGGGTTTCATCTAACAGGTAATTTACGACTTTGTCCAGAAGCAATGTATTGCCTTGAGAAACAAGGGCTAATTAAACTCCCAAAGTGAGCAAGGGAGGGGAAAGCCTCAGGGTGCTTTTCAACGTTACGATAAGAGAACTTGTCTTCGTCTGGGCGGGGAGGCTTGCCTTGTTCTGTTATCTTCCGTCGTGTTCTCTTGTCGAACCGTTGGCAAGCACCCAGAGGCTCCCCCCCCCCCCTTGTTACTTTGTGAGTGTCAAGAAAACATCTGTCTCCCCTGTCTCTACCAAGGGCTAAACTGTGTGTAACCGGGGCGGCTATAGTTATTCCACCAACGTTTGAGACTTTATCATGTTGGTTTAAAAAGACCCTGCAATATTTTTTTCCGTAAATAAACTCACCCAGACGTTCAGCGTGCTATCATGAGCATCTCAGCTAAATATAACACCTCAACACACAGCAAATAAAGTAGAATCAGCCTCGAAGGTTAGCCTGTTCTTTCCTTCGACTTTTTAATCAAAAACTCAGGCCCTCTACGTCTAATGCACCCCCGTGTATAGGTTTCGAAACAGCTATTCGCCACATACCTTCTGGCGTCGCTTTAATTAACGTCTCAAAGCGCAGCTCCAGCGAAACAATCTAAAATACGAACAGGCGAAGTCCGGTTGTGCAGTGTCGATAGCTCGGCTAATCCCAGGCGACCTCACTAGAAATAGCCGCTTCGTGACATAAATAAAAACTAAAAAACAAGCGACGACAAGATGACGTCAGCGACGAAGTTTTACTATGT